>NC_088244.1:20320738-20508238 GCF_036934945.1 Oncorhynchus masou masou
CCCCCTTCCATAGACTTACACAGTAATTATGACAACTTTCGGAGGATGTCCTCCAACCTATCAGAGCTTGTGCAGCATGAACTGACATGTTGTCCACCCAATTAAAGGATCAAAGAATGAATCTAGTACTGAAAGCATACGCTACAGCTAGCTAGAACTGCAGTACTGTATAGAGAATGTGGTGAGTAGTTGACTCAAAAGACAATAGTTGAAAGAGAAGCAAAAGAAGATTTTTTTTTCACTTTCACTTACTTAGCTAGTGAATGTACCTAGCTAGTTTAGCCTACTCAAACACCTGACTCAAACAGAAAGGGATGCTATGTTACCTAGCTGGCTATGGCTATTCAACACTGGAACTCTTCCAAGGAAAGCTTTTGGTTTTATTAATTAATGCCAACTGGGTGCACCAATGTAACGGTTAAACTGCCTGCTAACTGTATACTGTACTGCATTATTGTAGAGGTTTACTAACTCATTAGTTCTAGTAGCTATGTTGACTTGATTAATATGGTGACAATAATATAGGCTGTGTGTAGCGGTTAGTGGTTATGATATGAAGGTTTGGCTCTGAAAGTTTTTTTCACCTGGTCACAGACTTCTGATGTGTTGTGCACTGAAGTCCACAAGCGAAGGGAAAAGTTGAGAGGAGGAGAGTGCGTAGATGCAAGAAGCAATTATCCAACTTTCAATTATCCAACTATCAAAGAGATCATGCTACTTGTAGGTGGCTGCAATGAAAGTCAACTGTGTTTACGTGTGATCACGGATGTATTCACTCTGCCAATTCTGTTGAAAAAATGTTCTTAGACGAAAGCAAACTAAACAAAACAGGGATAAACAAACCTGACAAACATACCTGAATCAATAGAAACTCTTGTTTGTAACTGTTGGACTAGTGATTACACCCTAGATCAGCTAGATGCAAGCAAGATTGTGCAAGGTGATATTGAATGTGTAAATGTCTGTCACCTTGATTCTCAGGCTAGGTTGTAGCAACCTCATGATGGGTATAGGGATAATTAGAGTATCACGTAGTCACCTAAACCTATCTGTAAGGACAGATGCTGGAGACAAGAAGGCAGGACAGGGAGTGAACATTTAATGAAACACGGACAGGAACAGAATACGGACAGCGTCTGGATGGGGGAAAACAACAATAATGCTGACACGGGGAACAAACTGAGGAGAAGACAGATAAAGACGGGCAATCAACAAAGTAAAGGAGTCCAGGTGAATCCAATGAGTGCGTAAGGATGGTGACATGTGTGCGTAATGAAGGGCAGACAGAGAGGGGAGGCGGGAGCAGGTGTGACTGTAACCCCCCCCCCCGGGTCACCATCCGGCGTCACACCTAGATGAGCTTGACGGGCCTGCTGAGGCATGGTGCTGGACTAGCCGGCTGAAGCGTAGAAGCCAGAGGAGCCGGCTGAGTTGTAGGAACCTGACGATCAGACTGAGGCGTGAAACCTTGACGATCCGGCTGAGGCGTGGGAGCCTGACGAGCCGGCTGAGGCATGGGAGCCTGACAAGCCGGCTGAGGCGTGGGAGACCGATGAGATGGCTTCGGCATGATGTGGGATTGGAGCCTGATGAGCGGACTGAGTCGTAGGAGCCCGACGAACCGGCTGAGGCATGACGTGGGATGGGAGCTTGCCAATCCAACTGAGGCAAGGAAACCTCTCGAGCCAGCTAAGACGTGGAAGCCCGACGAGCCAGCTGAGGCACCCCCGATTCCATTGGTGGCAGCATCCGGACCCGACATCACAGCTAACAATTAAAAACACGAAATCCCTGATGCTTCAAATAGTTGTGTCAGCATTCTTAAGGACAGACACTAGGGACAAGAAACAAGTACAGGGAGTGAACATTTAATAAAACATGGACAGAAACAGAATATGGATAGTGTCTGGACAGTGGAAAACAAAACAACAATAATGCTGACACGGGGAACAAACTGAGGAGAAGACAGATATAGAGGGGCAATCAACAAAGTAAAGGAGTCCAGGTGAATCCAATGAGTGCTGATGATGGTGACAGGTGTGCGTAATGAAGGACAGTCTGGCACCCACGAGCGCCAGAGAGGGGAAGCGGGAGCAGGCGTGACACTATCAATGTTATATTGAGCTTGGAGAATGGAATATGAATGACAGTCATCCAATATGCTGTAATAGAACATTTTTGAGTCATATTAAACAGCAATGACCTATTTTTATTTTTATATTTTACCTTTATTTTACTAGGCAAGTCAGTTAAGAACACATTCTTATTTTCAATGACGGCCAAGGAACAGTGGGTTAACTGCCTGTTCAGGGGCAGAACGACAGATTTGTACCTTGTCAGCTCGGGGGTTTGAACTTGCAACCTTTCGGTTACTAGTCCAACGCTCTAACCACTAGTCTACCCTGCCGTCCTATGTGCTATGTTACATTGCTTTGATGAATATTTAGTTAGGAGGCAGTGCTGAGTGCAGATATTCAATATACAGATTTCGAGATGATGCAATCTGTATAGAGTTTGCATCTGACAAGGGCAGTGGGAGGTTCCATGGTCTCTCCTATCATTGCTATACGGATGTCACTCAACTATTTTTCTCCTCCCCCTTCTGACACCCAGTTGGCGACATACATCTCTGCATGCCTGGCAGATATCAACCCCGACAAGATGGAGATGCTCTTCAGGGAAGGCCTGCCTGCTCACACAGGAAGCGGCGCAAGTCCTAATCCAAACAATTGTCATTTCCCTCCTGGACTGCTGCAACTCGCTGTTTGCTGGGCCCCCCGCTGTGCCATCAAACCCTTGCAACTGATCCAGAACCCTGCAGCCCACCTGGTGTTCAACCTTCCCAATTTATCCCATGTCACGCCACTCCTCCCCACACTCCATTGGCTTTTAGTCAACGTTTGCATCCACTACAAGACCATGGTACTTGCCTACGAGGCAGCAAGAGGAACTGCTCCTCCCTACCTTCAGGCTTTGCTCAAACCCTACACCCAAACCCGAGCACTCTGTTCAGCCACCTCTGGTCTCTTGGCCCTCCCACCCCTACCGAAGGGCAGCTCCCGCTCAGCCCAGTCCAAGCTCTTCTCTCTCCTGGTGGAACCAGCTTCCCTCTGGTACTAGGAGAGCAGAGTCTCTGCCCATCTTCCCAAAACCTCTGAAACCCTACCTCTTCAAAGAGTATCTTAAATAATCCCACAGCTCTCCCCGTTGCACCCCCTCCTCACCCGACACCATTTAGGGACATCAGTATCAAGCCCGTCTGTCAGTCTGGACTTTATCACATCATCATGCAAGTCTCCATGCTCTGGCTCCATACATGTTTCTGTGAACACATAAACACATAGTCACTAAAGCATCCATCTGTAGAAATAGGCAGTGTTGTGGCAGAGTTCATCAGTGACACATGGAATGAAAAGGGTGTTGCAAAGAGTGAACATTTCTGATGTACTGTATTATTAGTAATCAGTCCCATATTGTGGATGTGTTGAGTGTCAGATCTCTCTCTGTTGTGTTGAGTGTCAGACATGAGTTATCTACCACCATAGCTGCATCCATTATTTAGTTTTGACCTAGACAATACAGAATACACTTGTATGAGTTACGAACTAACTTGTAAATGCGATATGTAAGCTAATGCTAGCTATCTAGCTATCTAGTTAACATTAGCTAGCCTGTGTCACTAGCATTATCAAATGAGAACGTTACATAACCAGCAGTATCTAGACAATACACAATACACTTGTATGAGCTACGACCTACAGTGCCTTGCGAAAGTATTCGGCCCCCTTGAACTTTGCGACCTTTTGCCACATTTCAGGCTTCAAACATAAAGATATAAAACTGTTTTTTTTAAAGCAAAATCTACAATGGAGTGGTTCAAAAATAAACATATCCAGGTGTTAGAATGGCCAAGTCAAAGTCCAGACCTGAATCCAATCGAGAATCTGTGGAAAGAACTGAAAACTGCTGTTCACAAATGCTCTCCATCCAACCTCACTGAGCTCGAGCTGTTTTGCAAGGAGGAATGGGAAAAAAATTCTCGATGTGCAAAACTGATAGAGACATACCCCAAGCGACTTACAGCTGTAATCGCAGCAAAAGGTGGCGCTACAAAGTATTAACTTAGGGGGCTGAATAATTTTGCACGCCCAATTTTTCAGTTTTTGATTTGTTAAAAAAGTTTGAAATATCCAATAAATGTCGTTCCACTTCATGATTGTGTCCCACTTGTTGTTGATTCTTCACAAAAAAACAGTTTTATATCTTTATGTTTGAAGCCTGAAATGTGGCAAAAGGTCGCAAAGTTCAAGGGGGCCGAATACTTTCGCAAGGCACTGTAACTAAGTTGTAATGAGGTAGCTAAAATGTTAGCTAGCCTTCCTTGCTAGCTAACATTAGCTAGCCTGCCTCGCTTTATCAAAACATAGCTACCTAGATACATAACCAGAAATAACGTTATCTAAGTTATACTAGAGAGGTCAATATATACTAGTATCTCACCACCATCGGTCATTGCAAACCAAGCTAGTGTTACTGGTGCAGACTTGGGGACCGATGAACTCCAAGCACCTATTTCGACCATATACTATGTCCTTCGGCAGGGCATGGAAACCATAGAACATTGGCTGTGGATCCTTTAAATGCATTGAGGACTCATTTTGATGCCACGTATGCTGTCTCGAAAGGGATGAGTTGCTTTTTATGGGCAGTCGCTCATTAAGATGAATGCATTAACTGTAAGTTGCTCTAATGGATGACAATTGAGGCAGCCCCCCCACACCTCTCTGATTCAGAGGGGTTGGGTTAAATGCAAAAGACGCATTTCAGTTGAATGCATTCAATTGTACAATTGACTAGGTATCCCCCTTTCCCTTTCTAAATAGGAGCATCTGCTAAATGACTAAAATGTAAATGTAAAATGTTCACTTAGTACTGGTGAACTCTTGCACCTTTAAAACAAAGTTAGACACTAGTCATCCTATAGTAACTGTATTACCTTTCGCCTACGGTAATGGTGCCGGTATTTCTTACAGTATGAACATTGCCACACACTACTGTGTCATAGCGTACTACTGCGGGATGAGTTGTTTTGAGGCACAAGCCACGATGCACGTTTCGGGGTTTACCACCTCTGCTCAGCTCAATGGACTTTCAAGCTGCACCTTTCACGAACGTTTGTGTACACACACACACACACACACACACACACACACACACACACACACACACACACACACACACACACACACACACACACACACACACACGGACACACACGGACACACACGGACACACACGGACACACACGGACACACACACACAGACACACACACTCTCTCACAGTCACCATGCTTATTAATATAATGTTTTAGTTCCACAACCCTGCAGAGAAGTGCAAGTAAGGCAGTTTTGATTCGGGGGACCATAGATGACGTTACTCCTCTGGGGGTAAAGTTACGTAAAGTAGCGACTGAAACTGCCCATTTCTTCCTGGAAGGCCATGGTTTATGTGAGTGGCATGACTGAGTGTGAGAAGACCCCTCCACCCGCTAGATACACCCCCCTACAGATACACCCCCCTACACACACACACTACACAAACACACACACGCACGTGTGTGTGTGTGTGTGTGTGTGTGTGTGTGTGTGTGTGTGTGTGTGTGTGTGTGTGTGTGTGTGTGTGTGTGTGTCCGTGTGTGTGTGTGTGTGTGTGTGTGTGTGATTAGTGCAATACAACGTTTTGTGACTCAACAATTTATTTTGCACTCCCACAGACATAGAGACTCATCTGAATCAATCCACCTCCACAGACATAGAGACACACCTGAATCAGTTCACCCCCACAGACCTAGACTCACCTGAATCAATCGCCTTCCACAGACCTAGAGACAGACACCTGAATCAATCCACTTCCACAGACCTAGAGACTCACCTGAATCAATCCACTTCCACATACCTACAGTAGAGACTCCAATACAGCATGTCAGACAATATTAGGAGACACTCACACAAAAACATTCCTTTCTTACAGACATACGCACACGCACAAACACACACACACACACTTTCTTTTTTGATCTAATATCTCTGCCAGTGTCAGCATCTGAGTGAGTCTGAGTAACTCTTAAGCTGCGGGGCCAGAGAGAGAGATAGAGCCAGAGGGAGGGATAATACAGGAACACTGCTGCTGTTGAGACGTGACCCAGTCATTCTTTTGTTCTGTTTCTGTATCCCAGTCGTTCATTTTAAATGTTCCATAGCCGTTCTGGCTGGCAACGTTCTTATCCAGTGCTTGCTAACAAGCCTAGCTAACTTACAGTCACGTCAAACAGTGCAGCCAGAATAACAACAATATTTTTTAAGCTGTTTTCTAGTTACATTTATGTGGACACATCCATATCAATGAGCTAATGAGGCGTGATTTCGCTTGACATTGAAAATGTGCTCTCGTCAGCACATTGTTGTTCAGAGGAGCTAGCCAACAACACCGCTAACACAATCACTTCAAACTGAAGCTGGAAAGACGGCAAACTAGCTGCACTTTGTTTAATTTGATATTTTTTCAACTGTCAACTGTCACTTTGTATATATCCATAAAAATGATGCCAGTTGATTGATGATTTAGACCGGCTGAAAACCGTTGCCTGTCTGTCTGTCTGTCTCGTTCCGACTCACGACATGTTCATTACTATGGGACAGCTGGAGATCCAATTTGAATATTGAAACAATGTTGCACATGTGGGCGAGACAGACAGCAAGGTTTATATTATATTATTAATATGAGGAAATATTAGTCTAAAAAGAAATGTGAGATAACGTCTAAATAATGTCTAAATGCTTTTTATAGTAGCGTTTATAAATTGCCTGGCTGGGCTGATTAGACAGTGGATTGCACAGTCAGATGGAACAGAGTAAATGGGTGTTTTAGATTTAGCTGGTGGTAACTTGTGGAATAGACACCAGCTGGAATGCGGTTTTAACAAATCAACATTCAGGATTAGAACCACTCGTTGTATTATCGCACATAATTCTGAAATTCCACAGAAATTGTCACAATGGTTTTGGGAATATATTCTTTCCTACTGCATTTATTCTACTAACCACTACTGTTTATCACAATATTCACTATTTTCACTCACTGTCAACTAGCTAGTTCTGCTCTGCACACATATTGTGCTCATTGTGAATAATATGACTCAGAATGGCCTTTAGTTTCACTGAATTAAACCTTCACACACATGGGAGAAACAAATCGAAACAAAGAGTAAGTACAAGACATGGTGAGAATGAGAGATTCAGAGACTAATACAGATACAGAAACAGAGACAGAGACAAAAACAAAGACAGAGATTGACAGACATAGACACAAACAAATAAAGAGACAGACTGACAGACAGAGACAGACATACAGAGAATTAGAGACAGATGCATAACAGAGACAGAAACATTGATAGAGACAAATACAAAGACAGAGAAAGAGACAGAAACAGAGACAGAAACGGAGACAGGAAAAAGAGCCATAGACAGAGACAGAGACAGACATAGACAAATACAAAGACAGAGACAGAGACAGAAACGGAGACAGGAAAAAGAGACATAGACAGAGACAAATACAGAGACAGAAACAGAGACAAATAGAACGACAGAGACAGAAACAGAGACAAATACAAATACAGAGACATAGACAGAAAGAGAGACAGAGACAGAGACAAATACAGAGACAGAGACAGAAAGAGAGACAGAGACAGAGACAAATACAGAGACAGAGACAGAATGAGAGACAGAGACAGAGACAGAGACAGAAAGAGAGACAGAGACAGAGACAAATACAGAGACAGAGACAGAAAGAGAGACAGAGACAAATACAGACAAAGACAGAAAGAGAGACATAGACATAGACAGAAAGAGATACAGAGAGACAGAGACAGAGACAGAGACAGAGACAGAGACAGAGACAGAGACAAACACAGAGACAGAAAGAGAGACAGAGACAGAGACAAATACAGAAAGAGACAGAGACAGAGACATAGACATAGACAGAAAGAGAGACAGAGACAGAGACAAATACAGAGACAGAGACAGAAAAAGAGACAGAGACAGAGACAAAGACAGAAAGAGACAGAGACAGAGACAGAGACAGAGACATAGACATAGACAGAAAGAGAGACAGAGACAGAGACATAGACAGAAAGAGATACAGAGAGACAGAGACAGAGACATAGACATAGACAGAAAGAGAGACAGAGACAAATACAGAGACATATACAGAGACATAGACAGAGACAGAGACAGAAAGAGAGACAGAGACAGAGACAAATACAGAGACAGAGCCAGAGACAGAGACAAATACAGAGACATAGACAGAGACAGAGACAGAGACAAATACAGACATAGACAGAAAGAGAGACAGAGACATAGACATAGACAGAAAGAGATACAGAGAGACAGAGACAAAGACATAGACCAGAGACAGAGACAGAGACATAGACCAGAGACATAGACAGAGACAGAGACAGAGACAAATACAGACATAGACAGAAAGAGAGACAGAGACATAGACATAGAGAGAAAGAGAGACAGAGACAGAGACAAATACAGAGACATAGACAGAAAGAGAGACAGAGAAAGAGACAAATAAATAGACAGAGACAGAAAGAAAGACAGAGACAAAGACAAATACAGAGACATAGACAGAGACTGAAAGAGAGACAGAGAGAGAGACAAATATAGAGACAAATACAGAGACAGAGACATAGACAGAAAGAGAGACAGAGACAGAGACAAATACAGAGACATAGACAGAAAGAGAGACAGAGACAGAGACAAATACAGAGACAGAGACAGAGACAAATACAGAAACAGAGACAGAAAGAGAGACAGAGACAGAGACAGATACAGAGACATAGACAGAGACAGAAAGAGAGACAGAGACAGAGACAAATACAGAGACATAGACAGAGACAGAAAGAGAGACAGAGACAAATACAGAGACAAATACAGAGACATAGACAGAAAGAGAGACAGGGAGACAGAGAGACAGAGACAGAGAGACAGAGACAGAGACAAATACAGAGACAGATACAGAAAGAGAGACAGAGACAGAGACGAAGACAGAAAGAGACAGAGACAGAGACAGAGACATAGACAGAAAGAGATACAGAGAGACAGAGACAGAGACATAGACAGAGACATAGATAGAAAGAGAGACAGAGACAGAGACAAATACAGAGACAAATACAGAGACATAGACAGAGACATAGACAGAGACAGAGACAGAAAGAGAGACAGAGACAGAGACAAATACAGAGACAGAGACAGAAAGAGAGACAGAAAGAGAGACAGAGACAGAGACAAATACAGAGACAGAGACAGAAAGAGAGACAGAGACAGAGACAAATACAGAGACATAGACAGAGACAGAGACATAGACAGAGACAGAGACAGAAAGAGAGACAGAGACAGAGACAAATACAGAGACAGAGACAGACAGAGACAAATTCAGAGACATAGACAGAGACAGAAAGAGAGACAGAGACATAGACATAGACATAAAGAGATACAGAGAGACAGAGACAAAGTCAGAGACAGAGACAGAGACATAGACAGAGACATAGACAGAGACAGAGACAAACACAGAGATAGAAAGAGAGACAGAGACAGACAAATACAGAAAAGGAGACAGAAAGAGAGACAGAGACAAATACAGAGACAGAGACAGAAAGAGAGACAAATACAGAGACATAGACAGAAAGAGAGACAGAGACAGAGACAAATACATAGACATAGACAGAAACAAATACAGAGACATAGACAGAGACAGAGACAGAGACAAATACAGAGACAAATACAGAGAAAAATACAGAGACATAGACATAGACAGAAAGAGAGACAGAGGCAAATACAGAGACATAGACAGAGACAGAAAGAGAGACAGAGACAAATACAGATACATAGACAGAAAGAGAGACAGAGACATAGACAGAAAGAGATACAGAGAGACAGAGACAAATACAGAGACAGTTACAGAAAGAGAGACAGAAAGAGAGACAGAGACAGACAGAAAGAGAGACAGAGACAAATACAGAGACAGAGACAGAAAGAGAGACAGAGACAGAGACAAATACAGAGAGAGACAGAAAGAGAGACAGAGACAGAGACAAATACAGAGACAGAAAGAGATACAGAGACAGAGACAAATACAGAGACAGAGATAGAAAGAGAGACAGAGACAAAGACAGAGACAGAGACAAAAAGACAGACAGAGACAGAGACAAATACAGAGACTAGAGACAGAAAGAGAGACAGAGACAGAGACATAGACAGAAAGAGAGACATAGACATAGGCAGAACGAGAGACAGAGACAGAGACAGAGACAGAAAGAGAGACAGAGACAGAGACATAGACATAAACAGAAACAGAGACAGAGACAAATACAGAGACAGTTACAGAAAGAGAGACAGAAAGAGAGACAGAGACAGAGACATAGACAGAAAGAGATACAGAGAGACAGAGACAAAGACAGAGACAGAGACAGAGACAGAGACAAACACAGAGACAGAAAGAGAGACAGAGACAGAGACAAATACAGAAAGAGACAGAGACAGAGACATAGACATAGACAGAAAGAGAGACAGAGACAGAGACAAATACAGAGACAGAGACAGAAAAAGAGACAGAGACAGAGACAAAGACAGAAAGAGACAGAGACAGAGACAGAGACAGAGACATAGACATAGACAGAAAGAGAGACAGAGACAGAGACATAGACAGAAAGAGATACAGAGAGACAGAGACAGAGACATAGACATAGACAGAAAGAGAGACAGAGACAAATACAGAGACATATACAGAGACATAGACAGAGACAGAGACAGAAAGAGAGACAGAGACAGAGACAAATACAGAGACAGAGCCAGAGACAGAGACAAATACAGAGACATAGACAGAGACAGAGACAGAGACAAATACAGACATAGACAGAAAGAGAGACAGAGACATAGACATAGACAGAAAGAGATACAGAGAGACAGAGACAAAGACATAGACCAGAGACAGAGACAGAGACATAGACCAGAGACATAGACAGAGACAGAGACAGAGACAAATACAGACATAGACAGAAAGAGAGACAGAGACATAGACATAGAGAGAAAGAGAGACAGAGACAGAGACAAATACAGAGACATAGACAGAAAGAGAGACAGAGACAGAGACAAATACATAGACAGAGACAGAAAGAAAGACAGAGACAAAGACAAATACAGAGACATAGACAGAGACTGAAAGAGAGACAGAGACAGAGACAAATATAGAGACAAATACAGAGACAGAGACATAGACAGAAAGAGAGACAGAGACAGAGACAAATACAGAGACATAGACAGAAAGAGAGACAGAGACAGAGACAAATACAGAGACAGAGACAGAGACAAATACAGAAACAGAGACAGAAAGAGAGACAGAGACAGAGACAGATACAGAGACATAGACAGAGACAGAAAGAGAGACAGAGACAGAGACAAATACAGAGACATAGACAGAGACAGAAAGAGAGACAGAGACAAATACAGAGACAAATACAGATACATAGACAGAAAGAGAGACAGGGAGACAGAGAGACAGAGACAGAGAGACAGAGACAGAGACAAATACAGAGACAGATACAGAAAGAGAGACAGAGACAGAGACAAAGACAGAAAGAGACAGAGACAGAGACAGAGACATAGACAGAAAGAGATACAGAGAGACAGAGACAGAGACATAGACAGAGACATAGATAGAAAGATAGACAGAGACAGAGACAAATACAGAGACAAATACAGAGACATAGACAGAGACATAGACAGAGACAGAGACAGAAAGAGAGACAGAGACAGAGACAAATACAAAGACAGAGACAGAAAGAGAGACAGAAAGAGAGACAGAGACAGAGACAAATACAGAGACAGAGACAGAAAGAGAGACAGAGACAGAGACAAATACAGAGACATAGACAGAGACATAGACAGAGACAGAGACAGAAAGAGAGACAGAGACAGAGACAAATACAGAGACAGAGACAGACAGAGACAAATTCAGAGACATAGACAGAGACAGAAAGAGAGACAGAGACATAGACATAGACAGAAAGAGATACAGAGAGACAGAGACAAAGTCAGAGACAGAGACAGAGACAGAGACATAGACAGAGACATAGACAGAGACAGAGACAAACACAGAGACAGAAAGAGAGACAGAGACAGACAAATACAGAAAAGGAGACAGAAAGAGAGACAGAGACAAATACAGAGACAGAGACAGAAAGAGAGACAAATACAGAGACATAGACAGAAAGAGAGACAGAGACAGAGACAAATACATAGACATAGACAGAAACAAATACAGAGACATAGACAGAGACATAGACAGAAAGAGATACAGAGAGACAGAGACAAATACAGAGCCAGTTACAGAAAGAGAGACAGAAAGAGAGACAGAGACAGACAGAAAGAGAGACAGAGACAAATACAGAGACAGAGACAGAAAGAGAGACAGAGACAGAGACAAATACAGAGAGAGACAGAAAGAGAGACAGAGACAGAGACAAATACAGAGACAGAGACAGAAAGAGAGACAGAGACAAAGACAGAGACAGAGACAAAAAGACAGACAGAGACAAATACATAGACATAGACAGAAACAAATACAGAGACATAGACAGAGACAGAGACAGAGACAAATACAGAGAAAAATACAGAGACATAGACATAGACAGAAAGAGAGACAGAGGCAAATACAGAGACATAGACAGAGACAGAAAGAGAGACAGAGACAAATACAGATACATAGACAGAAAGAGAGACAGAGACATAGACAGAAAGAGATACAGAGAGACAGAGACAAATACAGAGCCAGTTACAGAAAGAGAGACAGAAAGAGAGACAGAGACAGACAGAAAGAGAGACAGAGACAAATACAGAGACAGAGACAGAAAGAGAGACAGAGACAGAGACAAATACAGAGAGAGACAGAAAGAGAGACAGAGACAGAGACAAATACAGAGACAGAGACAGAAAGAGAGACAGAGACAAAGACAGAGACAGAGACAAAAAGACAGACAGAGACAGAGACAAATACAGAGACTAGAGACAGAAAGAGAGACAGAGACAGAGACATAGACAGAAAGAGAGACATAGACATAGGCAGAACGAGAGACAGAGACAGAGACAGAAAGAGAGACAGAGACAGAGACATAGACATAAACAGAAACAGAGACAGAGACAAATACAGAGACAGTTACAGAAAGAGAGACAGAAAGAGAGACAGAGACAGAGACGTAGACAGAAAGAGATACAGAGAGAGAGACAAATACAGAGACTAGAGATAGAAAGAGAGACAGAGACAGAGACAGAGACAGAAACAGAAAGAGAGACAGAGACATAGACAGAAAGAGAGACAGAGACAGAGACAGAAACAGAAAGAGAGACAGAGACAGAAACATTGACATAGACAGAAAGAGAGACAGGGACAGAGACATAGACAGAAAGAGAGACAGAGACAGAGACAAATACAGAGACAGAGACAGAAAGAGAGATAGAGACAGACATAGACATAGACATAAAGAGAGACAGAGACAGAGACAGAGACAGAAAGAGAGACAGAGACAGAGACATATACATTGGCAGAGCGAGAGACAGAGACAGAGACAGAAAAAGAGACAGAGACATAGACAGAGACAGAAAGAGAGACAGAGACAGAGACAAATACAGAGACAGAGACAGAAAGGGAGATAGAGACAGAAAGAGAGACAGAGACAGAGACATAGACAGAGACATAGACAGAGACAGAAAGAGAGACAGAGACAAATACAGAGACAGAGACAGAAAGAGAGACAGAGACAGAGACAGAAAGAGAGACAGAGACAGAGACAAAGACAGAAAGAGAGACAGAGACAGAGACATAGACAGAAAGAGAGACAGAGACAGAGACAAATACAGAGACAGAGACAGAAAGAAAGACAGAGACAGAGACAGAGAAAGATACAAATACAGAGACATAGACATAGACAGAAAGAGATACCGAGAGACATAGACAGAGACAGAGACAGAGACATAGACATAGACATAGACAGAAAGAGATACCGAGAGACAGAGACAGAGACATAGACAGAGACATAGACAGAAAGAGATACCGAGAGACAGAGACATAGACATAGACATAGACAGAAAGAGATACCGAGAGACAGAGACAGAGACATAGACAGAGACATAGACAGAAAGAGAGACAGAGACTGAGACAGAGACATAGACATAGACAGAAAGATATACAGAGAGACAGAGACATAGACATAGACAGAGACATAGACAGAAAGAGAGACAGAGACTGAGACAGAGACATAGACATAGACAGAAAGATATACAGAGAGACAGAGACATAGACATAGACAGAGACATAGACAGAAAGAGAGACAGAGACTGAGACAGAGACATAGACATAGACAGAAAGATATACAGAGAGACAGAGACATAGACAAAGACAGAGACATAGACGGAAAGAGAGACAGAGACTGAGACAGAGACATAGACATAGACAGAAAGATATACAGAGAGACATAGACATAGACAGAGACATAGACAGAAAGAGAGACAGAGACTGAGACAGAGACATAGACAGAGACATAGACAGAAAGAGAGACAGAGAGACAGAGACAGAGACATAGACATAGACAGAAAGAGAGACAGAGACTGAGACAGAGACATAGACATAGACAGAAAGATATACAGAGAGACAGAGACATAGACATAGACAGAGACATAGACAGAAAGAGAGACAGAGACTGAGACAGAGACAGAGACATAGACAGAAAGAGATACCGAGAGACAGAGACAGAGACATAGACAGAGACATAGACAGAAAGAGAGACAGAGACAGAGACATAGACAGAGACAGAGACATACACAGAAAGAGAGACAGAGACAGAGACATAGACAGAGACATAGACAGAAAGAGAGACAGAGACTGAGACAGAGACATAGACATAGACAGAAAGATATACAGAGAGACAGAGACAGAGACATAGACAGAGACATAGACAGAAAGAGAGACAGAGACTGAGACAGAGACATAGACATAGACAGAAAGAGATACCGAGAGACAGAGACAGAGACATAGACAGAAAGAGAGACAGAGATAGAGACATAGACAGAGACATAGACAGAAAGAGAGACAGAGACTGAGACAGAGACATAGACATAGACAGAAAGAGATACCGAGAGACAGAGACAGAGACATAGACAGAGACATAGACAGAAAGAGAGACAGAGACTGAGACAGAGACATAGACATAGACAGAAAGATATACAGAGAGACAGAGACAGAGACATAGACAGAGACATAGACAGAAATATATACAGAGAGACAGAGACAGAGACAGAGACAGAGACATAGACAGAGACATAGACAGAAAAAGAGACAGAGACTGAGACAGAGACATAGACATAGACAGAAAGAGATACCGAGAGACAGAGACAGAGACATAGACATAGACAGAGACATAGAAAGAGAGACAGAGATACAGAGACAGAGACATAGACAGAGACATAGACAGAAAGAGAGACAGAGACTGAGACAGAGACATAGACATAGACATAAAGATATACAGAGAGACAGAGACAGAGACATAGACATAGACAGAAAGATATACAGAGAGACAGAGACAGAGACAGAGACAGAGACAGAGACAGAGACATAGACATAGACAGAGACATAGACAGAAAGAGAGACAGAGACTGAGACAGAGACATAGACATAGACAGAAAGAGATACCGAGAGACAGAGACAGAGACATAGACAGAGACATAGACATAGACAGAGACATAGACAGAAAGAGAGACAGAGAGACAGAGACAGAGACATAGACATAGACATAGACAGAAAGAGACACAGAGACTGAGACAGAGACATAGACATAGACAGAAAGAGATACCGAGAGACAGAGACAGAGACATAGACAGAGACATAGACATAGACAGAGACATAGACAAAAAGAGAGACAGAGACTGAGACAGAGACATAGACATAGACAGAAAGAGATACAGAGACAGAGACAGAGACATAGACATAGACAGAGACAGAAAGAGAGACAGAGACTGAGACAGAGACATAGACATAGACAGAAAGAGATACAGAGACAGAGACAGACAGAACGAGAGAGAGAGACAAACATAAGCCGGTGTAAGTTGTGTGTGTGTGTGACTGATATCTTCCACAGGAGAATATGAAGGTCGCTCTTCTCTGCTCAATTCTCCAGGCAGTCAAACCGATACTGTCAGTCAGCCAGCCTCAACAGCCTGCACTCTCTCAATGACTCACCAACCCTCATTTAGACACAGAACAAACACTGCCTACCTTGCCATATATCACCATCCTCGTCACAACACCTACTAAATAGAGAAGACCTAACCAGGGGCCTTACGTATCAAGCATCTCAGAGTAGCAGACCTGACTTGATCAAACCTGATCAGTTTTGCCTTCTAGATCATAGGGACAGGGGCAACCTCATCCTATATCGGCACTCCTACTCTGAGATGCTAGATACTTACAGACTCAGATCTCCTACCTGTCCCTTAGATCACAACCCAACAGAGACATAACCCTACAGAGACATCAGCCTACAGAGACATAACCCTACAGAGACATAACCC
Source organism: Oncorhynchus masou masou (assembly GCF_036934945.1). NCBI lineage: Eukaryota > Metazoa > Chordata > Actinopteri > Salmoniformes > Salmonidae > Oncorhynchus > Oncorhynchus masou. The sequence goes on from NC_088244.1 coordinate 20,337,422, forward strand.
TACAGAGACATCAGCCTACAGAGACATAACCCTACAGAGACATAACCCTACAGAGACATAACCCTACAGAGACATAACCCTACAGAGACATCAGCCTACAGAGACATAACCCTACGGAGACATAACCCTACAGAGACATAACCCTACAGAGACATCAGCCTACAGAGACATAACCCTACAGAGACATAACCCTACAGAGACATAACCCTACAGAGACATAACCCTACAGAGACATCAGCCTACAGAGACATAACCCTACAGAGACATCAGCCTACAGAGACATAACCCTACAGAGACATAACCCTACAGAGACATAACCCTACAGAGACATAACCCTACAGAGACATAACCCTACAGAGACATCAGCCTACAGAGACATAACCCTACAGAGACATAACCCTACAGAGACATAACCCTACAGAGACATAACCCTACAGAGACATCAGACTACAGAGACATCAGCCTACAGAGACATAACCCTACAGAGACATAACCCTACAGAGACATAACCCTACAGAGACATCAGACTACAGAGACATCAGCCTACAGAGACATAACCCTACAGAGACATCAGACTACAGAGACATCAGCCTACAGAGACATAACCCTACAGAGACATAACCCTACAGAGACATAACCCTACAGAGACATAACCCTACGGAGACATCAGCCTACAGAGACATAACCCTACAGAGACATCAGACTACAGAGACATCAGCCTACAGAGACATAACCCTACAGAGACATAACCCTACAGAGACATAACCCTACAGAGACATCAGCCTACAGAGACATCAGACTACTCTCAAACATGTATAGAAAGGCCCCAAAAAACAGAAACGTATCAAACGTCTCAGAGTAGCAGACCTGACTTGATCAAACCGGATCAGTTTTGCCTTCTAGATCATAGGGACAGGGGCAACCTGATCCTAGATCGGCACTCCTACTCTGAGATGCTAGATACTTACAGACTCAGATCTCCTACCTGTCCCTTAGATCACAACCCAACAGAGACATAACCCTACAGAGACATCAGCCTACAGAGACATAACCCTACAGAGACATAACCCTACAGAGACATAACCCTACAGAGACATCAGCCTACAGAGACATAACCCTACAGAGACATAACCCTACAGAGACATAACCCTACAGAGACATAACCCTACAGAGACATCAGCCTACAGAGACATCAGCCTACGGAGACATCAGCCTACGGAGACATAACCCTACAGAGACATAACCCTACAGAGACATAACCCTACAGAGACATCAGCCTACAGAGACATCAGCCTACGGAGACATAACCCTACAGAGACATAACCCTACAGAGACATCAGCCTACAGAGACATAACCCTACAGAGACATCAGCCTACAGAGACATCAGCCTACAGAGACATCAGCCTACGGAGACATAACCCTACAGAGACATAACCCTACAGAGACATAACCCTACAGAGACATAACCCTACAGAGACATCAGCCTACAGAGACATCAGACTACAGAGACATCAGCCTACGGAGACATAACCCTACAGAGACATAACCCTACAGAGACATAACCCTACAGAGACATAACCCTACAGAGACATCAGCCTACGGAGACATCAGCCTACGGAGACATAACCCTACAGAGACATAACCCTACAGAGACATAACCCTACAGAGACATAACCCTACAGAGACATAACCCTACAGAGACATCAGCCTACAGAGACATAACCCTACAGAGACATAACCCTACAGAGACATAACCCTACAGAGATATAACCCTACAGAGACATAACCCTACGGAGACATCAGCCTACGGAGACATAACCCTACAGAGACATAACCCTACAGAGACATAACCCTACAGAGACATCAGCCTACAGAGACATCAGCCTACGGAGACATAACCCTACAGAGACATAACCCTACAGAGACATCAGCCTACGGAGACATCAGCCTACGGAGACATAACCCTACAGAGACATAACCCTACAGAGACATAACCCTACAGAGACATAACCCTACAGAGACATAACTCTACAGAGACATAACCCTACAGAGACATAACCCTACAGAGACATAACCCTACAGAGACATAACCCTACAGAGACATAACCCTACAGAGACATAACCCTACAGAGACATCAGCCTACAGAGACATCAGCCTACGGAGACATAACCCTACAGAGACATAACCCTACAGAGACATAACCCTACAGAGACATAACCCTACAGAGACATAACCCTACAGAGACATAACCCTACAGAGACATAACTCTACAGAGACATAACCCTACAGAGACATAACCCTACAGAGACATAACCCTACAGAGACATAACCCTACAGAGACATCAGCCTACGGAGACATAACCCAACAGAGACATAACCCTACAGAGATATAACCCTACAGAGACATAACCCTACAGAGACATAACCCTACAGAGACATAACCCTACGGAGACATAACCCTACGTAGACATAACCCTAAAGAGACATAACCCTACAGAGACATAACCCTACAGAGACATAACCTTACAGAGACATCAGCCTAAGGAGACATCAGCCTACGGAGACATAACCCAACAGAGACATAACCCTACAGAGATATAACCCTACAGAGACATAACCCTACAGAGACATAACCCTACAGAGACATAACCCTACGGAGACATAACTCTACAGAGACATCAGCCTACGGAGACATAACCCTACAGAGACATAACCCTACAGAGACATAACCCTACAGAGACATCAGCCTACAGAGACATCAGCCTACGGAGACATAACCCTACAGAGACATAACCCTACAGAGACATAACCCTACAGAGACATAACCCTACAGAGACATCAGCCTACAGAGACATCAGACTACAGAGACATCAGCCTACGGAGACATAACCCTACAGAGACATAACCCTACAGAGACATAACCCTACAGAGACATAACCCTACAGAGACATCAGCCTACGGAGACATCAGCCTACGGAGACATAACCCTACAGAGACATAACCCTACAGAGACATAACCCTACAGAGACATAACCCTACAGAGACATAACCCTACAGAGACATCAGCCTACAGAGACATCAGCCTACAGAGACATAACCCTACAGAGACATAACCCTACAGAGACATAACCCTACAGAGACATAACCCTACGGAGACATCAGCCTACGGAGACATAACCCTACAGAGACATAACCCTACAGAGACATAACCCTACAGAGACATAACCCTACAGAGACATCAGCCTACGGAGACATCAGCCTACGGAGACACAACCCTACAGAGACATAACCCTACAGAGACATAACCCTACAGAGACATAACCCTACAGAGACATAACTCTACAGAGACATAACCCTACAGAGACATAACCCTACAGAGACATAACCCTACAGAGACATAACCTTACAGAGACATCAGCCTAAGGAGACATCAGCCTACGGAGACATAACCCAACAGAGACATAACCCTACAGAGATATAACCCTACAGAGACATAACCCTACAGAGACATAACCCTACAGAGACATAACCCTACAGAGACATAACCCTACGGAGACATAACCCTACGGAGACATCAGCCTACGGAGACATAACCCTACAGAGACATAACCCTACAGAGACATCAGCCTACAGAGACATCAGCCTACAGAGACATAACCCTACAGAGACATAACCCTACAGAGACATAACCCTACAGAGACATCAGCCAACAGAGACATAACCCTACAGAGACATAACCCTACAGAGACATAACCCTACAGAGACATCAGCCTACAGAGACATAACCCTACAGAGACATAACCCTACAGAGACATCAGCCTACAGAGACATAACCCTACAGAGACATAACCCTACAGAGACATAACCCTACAGAGACATCAGACTACAGAGACATCAGCCTACGGAGACATAACCCTACAGAGACATCAGCCTACAGAGACATCAGCCTACAGAGACATAACCCTACAGAGACATCAGCCTACAGAGACATAACCCTACGGAGACATCAGCCTACGGAGACATCAGCCTACGGAGACATAACCCTACAGAGACATAACCCTACAGAGACATAACCCTACAGAGACATCAGACTACAGAGACATAACCCTACAGAGACATAACCCTACAGAGACATAACCCTACAGAGACATCAGACTACAGAGACATAACCCTACAGAGACATAACCCTACAGAGACATAACCCTACAGAGACATAACCCTACAGAGACATAACCCTACAGAGACATAACCCTACAGAGACATAACCCTACAGAGACATAACCCTACAGAGACATCAGCCTACAGAGACATAACCCTACCGGATCACACTAACCATGACAGACAACGTCATGATCACAAGGAATCCCAGATGATCACAGAAGACCACAGAGAAATATTGGACTTGTTGCTTGTTTATTGTGCAGCAGACTAAGCTATGGCTTCCTTGGAGAAAGTGTAGAATGGATGCTCACTTAGTTTAATTTGAAGTGACAGACTTAACAAGTGGCCTTTACTGTCTGCCCAACAGGGGGTTTAGTGCAGGTGGTCTACAGGCAACAACTAAAAGGAGAAGGACACATTCTGCCTACCGCGTTAAAAGCATGTCTTTAAGACACATTGTGTCACGGAATACCTCTCTCTGACGTTCTCTCTCTCACCACTCTCACTCACAATATAAGGTTCTCCTACAGTAGACATGGTGATTAATGTAGTTTATTTTCATTGTTTAGTGAGCACAATCATCTCGCCCTTCCAGAAGCACGACAGCTAATTAGCACTGTTACAGACTCCTCTATTGAAACAAAGACAGCTACTGTATGGCTGTTCTCACCTCACAGAACTAGCAGACACAGACACAAACTGTGTGTGGCATGTCGATGTCTGTTACCATGGTAACATAAAGATAAACACATTGGCTAGATGGTGTACGGTGATAGATAAAAAAAATATTTAAAAAATAAGAAATATTAAAGAAGGTACGAGCACAACAATTATGTCAGCAGACTTATTGAGTCATCTGATGTATTGCTGAAGTCTAGTGAATGAGAAAGGTGTGTGTGTGTGTGTGTGTGTGTGTGTGTGTGTGTGTGTGTGTGTGTGTGTACGTGTGTGTGTGTGTGTGTGTGTGTGTGTGTGTGTGTGTGTGTGTGTGTGTGTGTGTGCGTGTGTGTGTGTGTGTTTACCACAACAACAACTAATGAGCCACATCAGAGACTACGCTGCAGCACATTGAGACTCCACAGTTTCATACAGGAAGGCAACACTGATAGAGAGCAAATCATTTGCTCAAAGAGAAAATAAGCACACGCACGCATACACGCACACACACACACAAACACACACACACACACACACACACAATAGTGTGGAGCATCAATAGTGGAGAATCAATTTTGTTTTTGATCATGTGGCAGTAAAAATATCCTTTAAATATTATTTTGAACCGTTTTCAAATTGAATGAATGTATTTCTCCATTATTAACACAAATACATGTTGATCTTTTTTACGGAATGTGTTTTGGTTTGTGAGTGTGCAAGCCCAGCTTGATCCTTATCGTTAGTTTCTGATGTGTAATACACAATCCCCTCCACTAGGTGGTGAGAAACACCAGCAAATACAGCCAAAAACTGAGGAAATCTGTTGAAGTGAACACACCAAAGATTCACTTTACTGTAATTCCACTTGCTGGACCTTAGGTGACAATGTATTATAGCAGTGATCAAGTGTTTTGGGAAGTGTGGCGTTGCCGCTTCTGTCTCTGTGTATCATAACTGCAGATGGATTCTTCCCTAAATGCCATCGTAATGTAATCCTGTGTTGACCTACCCGTCATGTCCCTTTATTACATTGGTACAGTATTGCTGTAACTCTCCCTTTGACTCTTTTTAACAGTGTAATGTCTCTGGTTAATCATGGTGCAGCCATGTCTGAAATGTCTCTCTCCCTCACACACACACACACACACACACACACACACACACACACACACACACACACACACACACACACACACACACACACACACACACACACACACACACACACACACACACACACACACACACACACACACACACACACACACACACACACACACACACACACACACACACACACACACACACACACTAATCATGATGCAGCCATGTCTGGTATGACTATCTCTGGGGATTTGTCAGTTCCACCAGTTCAGATTGAGGCTGTTGTGAAGGAGATTATTACATTTGATTACAATAGACTCTCTCTCATTCACCCACTCTTTCCTGCAATTGGTTTTACCACTGTAATTTCCCTCCTCATTCCTGATTCTCTATCGCTTTATCTCTTCTTCCCCCATGCCATTATCCCTTCCCCTCCCCCTCTCCTCTCTCTCGCCCCCTCCTTCCCTTCCTGTCCTTGTCTTATCAGACAGATGTAATCCCTGCAGCAGGTGCTCTAGTCTGTTAGAGATGTATGAGTGGACAGCTAGGAGAATACAACCCCCACCATAACATCACAGTAAAGATGGGTCATCCCAGCACCACAACATAACTATGTCATAAAACATCATAGCCCAATTCCCTGTATTTTATACCTTTATTTAACTATGCAAGTTAGTTAATAAGGACACATTTTTATTTTCAACAGCCAAGGAACAGTGGGTTTAACTGCCTTGTTCAGGGGCAGAAAGACAGATTTTTACCTTGTCAGCTTGGGGATTCGATCTTGCAACCTTTCGGTTACTAGTCCAACACTCAAACCCCACCGCTTTACGCTGCTGCTACTCTCTGTTTATTATTTATGCATAGTCACTTTAACATTACCTACTTGTACATATTACCACAAATACCTCTACTAACCGGTGCCCCCACACATTGACTCTGTACCGGTACCCCCTGTATAAAGCCTTGCTATTGTTATTTTACTGCTGCTCTTTAATTATTTGTTATTGTTATTTTTGTACAACAAATTTTACATTTTTTACTTAACACTTATTTTTCTTAAAACTGCAGTGTTGGTTAATGGCTTGTAAGTAAGCAATTCACTGTAAGGTCTATACCTGTTGTATTCGGAGTATGTGAACCCAGTGCGCAACAGATTAAGAAGGAGTTTTATTGGTTAGCTGATGAGTTGCCTCATGTTTCCCAGCTGCATGTTTGATGCAACTTAGCCCCTTACTAGAGAAAGGCCTTGTCAGAACCCCTCAGGTTCAACTGCTCATAAACCACCCCCAAGGGCCCATAGTTAATTTGCTGTGTGTGTGTGCGTGTGTGCGTGCGTGTGTGTGTGTGTGTGCGTTTCTTTATTTCAATTGTCTATGGTGCAGCAGGAGAAGTCAAGCTCACAATTACCCTACAATGGAGCCGGCCACTTACTGCAAGAAACTTGCTGGTAAAGAGACATACAGTTGAAGTCTGAGGTTTACATACACTTTGGTTGGAGTCATTAAAACTAGTTTTTCAACCACTCCACAAATTTCTTGTTGACAAACTATAGTTTTGGCAAGTCGGTTAGGACATCTATTTTGTGCATGACACAAGTCATTCTTCCAACAATTGTTTACAGACAGATTATTTCACTTTATCACTGTATCACAATTCCAGTGGGTCAGAAGTTTACATACACTAAGTTGACTGTGCCTTTAAACAGCTTGGAAAATTCCAGAAAATGATGTCATGGCTTTAGAAGCTTCTGGAGGTGTACCTGTGGATGTATTTCAAGGCCTACCTTCAAACTCAGTGCCTCTTTGCTTGACGTCATGGGAAAATCAAAATAAATCAGCCAAGACATCAGAAAACAAATTGTAGACTTTCACAAGTCTGGTTCATCCTTGGAAGCAATTTCCAAACACCTGACGGTGCCATGTTAATCTGTACAAACAATAGTATAGACACCATGGGACCACACAGCCGTCATACCGCTCAGGATGGAGATGCGTTCTGTCACCTAGAGATTACTTTAGTGTGAAAAGTGCAAATCAATCCCAGAACAACAGCAAAGGTACTTGTGAAGATGCTGGAGGAAACAGGTACAAAAGTATCTATATCCACAGTAAAACGTGTCCTATATGGACATAACCTGAAGGGCCGCTCAGCAACGAAGAAGCCACTGCTCCAAAACTGTCAGAAAAAAGCCAGACTACTGTTTGCAACTGCATATGGGACAAAGACTGTCCTTTTTGGAATAATGTTCTCTGGTCTGATGAAACAAAAATAGAACTGTTTGGCCATAATGAACATCAATATGTTTGAAGGAAAAAGGGGGAGGCTTGCAAGCCGAAGAACACCATCCCAAATGTGAAGCACGGGGGTGACAGCATCATGTTGTGGGGGTGCTTTGCTGCAGGAGGGACTGGTGCACTTCACAAAATAGATGGCATCATGAGGTAGGGAAAACTTTGTGGATATATTGAAGCAACATCTCAAGACATCAATCAGGAAGTCAAAGCTTGGTCGCAAATGGGTCTTCCAAATGGACAATGACCCCAAGCATACTTCCAAAGTTGTGGAAAAATGGCTTAAGGACAACAAAGTCAAGGTATTGGAGTGGCCATCACAAAGCCCTGACCTCAATTCTATAGGATATGTGTGGGCAGAAATGAAAAGGCGTGTGCAAGCAAGGAAGCCTACAAACCTGACTCAGTTACACCAGCTCTGTCAGGAGAAATGGGCCAAAATTCACCCAACTTATTGGGGGAAGCTTGTGGAAGGCTACCCGAAATGTTTGACCCAAGTTAAACAATTTATAGGCAATGCTACCAAATACTAATTGAGTGTATGTAAACTTCTGAACCACTGGGAATGTGATGAAAGAAATAAAAGCTGAAGTAAATCATTCTCTTTACTATTATTCTGACATTTCACATTCTTAAAATAAAGTGGTGATCCTAACTGACCTATATTTTTACTTGGATTAAATGTCAGGAATTGTGAAAAACAGAGTTTAAATGTATTTGGCTAAGGTGTATGTAAACCTCCGACTTCAACTGTATATATAAATATATGGATGAGCAATGATCGACCAGCAAATGCAAGATGCAATAAATGGTATAAAATACAGTATATACTGTACATATGAGATGAGTAATGCAAGATATGTAATCATTATTAAAGTGACTAGTATCCATTTCTTAAAGTGGCCAATGATTTCAAGTCTGTATGTAAGCAGCAGCCTCACTGTGCAAGTGATGGCTGTTTAACGGTCTGATGGCCTTGAGATAGAAACTTTTTTTCAGTCTCCCTGTCCCAGCTTTGATGCACCTGTACAGACCTCGCATTCTGGATGGTAGCGGGGTGAACAGACAGTGGCTCAGGTGGTTGTTGTTGTTGATGATCTTTTTGGCCTTCCTGTGACATCGGGTGCTGTAGGTGTCCTGGAGGGCAGGTAGATAGCCCCCGATGATGTGTTGTGCAGACCGCACCACCCTCTGGAGAGCCCTGTGGTTATTGGCGGTGTAGTTGCCGTACCAGTCGGTGATATAGCCCGATAGAATGCTTTCAATTGTGCATCTGTAAAAGTTTGTGAGGGTTTTAGGTGACAAGCCAAATTTCTTCATTCTCCTGAGGTTGAAGAGGCGCTGTTGCACCTTCTTCACCACACTGTCTGTGTGGGTGGACCATTTAAATTTGTCCGGGATGTGTACGCCGAGGAACTTAAAACTTTCCACCTCCTTCACTGCTGTCCTGTCGATGTGGGTAGGTGGGTGCTCCCTCTGCTGTTTCCTGAAGTCCACAATCATCTCCTTTGTTTTGTTGACGTTCAGTGAGAGGTTGTTTCCTGACACCACACTCCGAGTGCCCTTACCTCCTCCATATTGGCTGTCTCGTTGTTGTTGGTAATCAAGAATACATATACTTATATAAAAAATTGAAACTGAAATATTTATTCAACATCAGAGTACTTAACTGGTTTAGGGAGAGAGGTAGTGAGCTTCCTGTAAGTGATACCATTTTCCATTTTAAAACATTGCTGCTTAATATACATTAGCAACAAGGTCATCAGCAAGCTGCACCACGTCACTTTTTCCCTCAAGAGCTACATATTATGTACAACTCTGGAGGAATGAGAGATGCAGAATGTGTGCATCCAAAGCTACATGTATTATGTACAACTCTGGAGAAATGAGAGAATGTGTGCGCTTAGAAGGTCAGGGCTTGTTACATGTTGATGCACAGCCTGTCCTGTACTCTGTCATTCAGTGTCAGATAAGTCTAAATAATCCTCGCTGCATTACCTTTCCTTCCCACCATGCACATGAACAGAAGAGTGAACCAAAGATGAGGATGATATTTAGTTAATCTTAGGAGACAATTAACCCCCTAGAGTCGATTGACGCACCAGTGCCTCAATCTAAGTTACGCAACAAATCAATCCCCATCAAAATCCGCCAATTCGTTTTTTTTTTACATCCGATGCATCTCAATCAACCCCATCCACCAGTGTCTCACTTCCGCATCTGCGGTGAAAGGTGGCAGAGCTAGAGCGATGTATGCTCTACGACCCACACAAGTATCATGGGACTCATCTGAAGGTAACCGGTAATGATGAAAAAAAAGTATGAAAGTAGTTTTGTGCCTACCCAAAAAAAGGGTTAAACATGAGTAAAAATATATTAACAGTACCAGTCAAAAGTTTGGACACACCTACTCATTCAAGGGTTTTCTTTATTTTCACATATTTTATTTTTCATTGTAGAATAATAGTGAAGACATCCAAAATATGAAATAACACATATGAAATCACGAAGTAAACAAAAATGTGTTAAACAAATCAAAATATATTTTATATTTGAGATTCTTCTAAGTAGCCCCCCTTTGCCTTGATGACAGCTTTGCACTTTCTTGCCATTTTCACAACCAGCTTCACGAGGAATACTTTTCCAACAGTCTTGAAAGAGTTCCGATTATATAATGAGCACTTGTTGGCTGCTTTTCCTTCACTCTGCGGTCCAACTCATCCCAAAACAAGTGTATTGAGATTGGGTGATTGTAGAGGCCATGTCAACATATGCACTCCCTTAGTCAAATAGCCCTTACACAGCCTGGAGGTGTGTTGGGTCATTGTCATGTTGAAAAACAAATGATAGTCCCACTAAGCACAAACCAGATGGGATGGCGTATCGCTGCAGAATGCTGTGGTAGACATGCTGGTTAAGTGTGCCCTAAATTCTACATAAATCACAGACAGTGTCACCAGCAAAGCACCCCCAAACCATCACACTTCCTCCTCCATGCTTCGTGGTGGGAACCACACATGCGGATATCATCTGTTCACCTACTCTGCATCTCACAAAGACGTTGAAACCCAAAATCTCAAATTCGGACTCGTCAGACCAAATGACGGATTTCCACTGGTCTAATGTCCATTGCACATGTTTCTTAGCCAAAGCAAGTCTGTTCATCTTATGAGGGTCCTTTAATAGTAGTTTCTTTGAGGCAATTCGACCATGAAGGCCTGATTCATCCAGTCTCCTTTGAACAGTTGATGTTGAGATGTGTCTGTTACTTGAACTCTGTGAAGCATTTATTTGGGCTGCAATCTAATGAACTTATCCTCTGCAGCAGAGGTAACTCTGGGTCTTCCTTTACTGTGGTGGTCCTCATGAGAGTCAGTGTCATCATAGCGCTTGATGGTTTTTGCGACTGCACTTGAAAGTTCTTCAGATTTTCCGCATTGACTGAAATTCATGTCTTAAAGTAATGATGGACTGTCGTTTCTCTTTGCTTATTTGAGCTATTCTTTCCATAATATGGACTTAGACTTTTACCAAATAGGGCTATCTTCTGTATACCACTCCTACCTTGTCACAACACAACTGATTGGCGCAAACGCATTAAGAAGGAAATCAATTCCGCAAAATAACTTTTAACAAGGCACACCTGTTAATTGAAATGCATTCCGGGTGACTACCTCTTGAAGCTGGTTGAGAGAATGCCAAGAGTGTGCATAGCTGTCATCAAAGACAAAGGGTGGCTACTTTGAAGAATCTCAAATGTAAAATATATTTTGATTTGTTTAACACCTTTTTGGTTACTACATGATTCCATAAGTGTTATTTCATAATTGTGATGTCTAAACTATTATTTTACAATGTAGAAAATAGTACAAATAAATAAAAATCCTAGAATGAGTAGGGGTGTCCAGACTTTTGACTGGTACTGTATATATTTTTGACTGTCCTTTTTGCCATTTATGATATTAAATGTGTTTCTATGGGCTTCAATAGTAAAGGTCAAAACCAATATTTCATCAAATATTTTTTAAATATATTTTTTATACCAAAATTACCATCTTAAAACAATCCCATGTGAGCTTAGCACCCCCACTCCCCCCAATGGCTTAGACTCTAAAGAATGAAAGTGTCTCTTCTTTATTTTTTATATTTTTTATTGACATCCACTTAAATTTTCCTTCAAGAGTTGCTGAATATTTTCCTCATATTTACTATTTGTCAGATACAAAGCTTCTGTTTTTTTCACCCTGTCCCTTAGATAATTACAGATCTATATTTTTATACAGAGTAGGGGTTTTACTTATCCTGGTACGTTCCTCCACATTATGTAAGAAGCACTGCTCCACCTTATCCTATCACATGCTGTCCCCTCTGTGGGTGTCCACTTGGTACAGGCCGCACTGCCTTAACCCACACTCTCTCCCTCTGTTCCTAAGCTGCAGCTCTGCACCGCTCTGCACTACCCTACCAGATTTGAGAGAGAGAGAGAGCCGCAAGAAAGAGAGAGAGATAAAGACAAATATAAAGAGAGATAAAGAGAGAGTGTGATAAAGAGAGAAATATATAAAGAGATAAAGAGAGAGAGAGAGCTGCTGAAAGAAAGAGTAGCAAAAGAGGACGGAGAGAGGGAACTACAAAGCCAAATCAGGTGAGAGAGTAAAAAAGACAGGACAGACAAGAGGAGAACAGAAGGAGTGTTTTCCTGTGAGGCCTATCTCAATGTTCTTGTTTTTTAAGCATTCTCAACAGATCTAGAGACGAGATGACCAGGCTTTACACACCGCAGTGTCCTGTCCTGGAACTCTGACAGGAGTGGACACACACTCATACACGCACTCCCTCTCTCGCACACATACCTGCATACACAGAGGGTAGACATTCTCCATCACTGTCTGCAACCCCCCCCTCGATTGGACCATGTCCACGTCCTCGTCTGGATCGACCAACCACAACAAGCGTCAGTCATGTGAGTAACTCACTTCATGTTGCCGGTCTCTACCAGCTCTGAAAGTAATTTAAAGTGGTAGTAGTTATACCTAATAGACTGGAGGGAGTTCATCACAATGGTGCATTTATATTCAATTATGTAAACAATTATGTCTACCACTGTCCTGTAAATTCCCCAAACTTACGGTAAGCATATCATTTCTGGCCAATAAGTTAATAATTATGCTTTAATTGTGATCCTAATCATACTGTAAATCAAATAGATTTTTTAAAATCATTTTAGGATATTAGGCTTCAGTAGGACAGTCATATTACACTGTAACGGTCTTTGGATAACTTTCCATGTCTAATTAATAGCTGTCTGTCCTTCTTTCTGTACTGTAGATTGGTTTAAACTGATACATACTGTACTAAAGAAATGGATACTGAGATTAGTCCGAAAATAAGATACATATATATTTAGTATTCCACAATAGGCTTGTGTGCGACTGCCCAACCATGGAAATCCCTTTCCTAAAGCTCCTGACGAACAGTTATTGTGCTGACATTGCTTCCAGAGGCAGATTGGAACATGTTAATGAATGTTGAAACCGAGGACAGACGATTTTTATGTGCAATATGCTTCAGCACTCAGCGGTCCCTTTATGTGAGATTGTGTGGCCTGCCACTTTGCAGCTGAGCCATTGTTGCTCCTAGACGTTTCCACTTCACAATAAGAGGACTTACAGTTGACCAGAGCAGCTCTAGCACGGCAGAAATTTGACGAAGTGACTTGTTGGAAAGGTGGCATCCTATGACGGTGTCACATTGAAAGTCACTGAGCTCTTCAGTACGGGCCATTCTACTGCCAATGTTTGACTATAGAGATTGCATAGCAATGTGTTCAATTTTATACACCTGTCAGCAACGGGTGTGGCTGAATTAGCTGAATCCACTAATTTGAAGGGGGTGTCCACATACTTTTGCCCATGTAGTTACAACCCTAGTGTAGATGATTGAATATCTACTTGAAGGAGTTGGTGGTCTGACATCAGCAACAGTCAGTTGAATTAATCCTGTGGTAGATTGTAACAGTCTCTGGTTGGCAAGATGTTCTCAGGTCTCTCACAGTATGGTGTATGGTCTAACAGGTGTATGTCTCTCCAAGACAACACCATGTCCATACCTCCCTACATAATATGAGTTGATCAAGCAGGATCTGATAGGTGTGAGAGATTTGTTGAAAACCTATCCATTGTTTTTAGATCTACCAAATGTGGCAATGGGTAGAGGGGCACAGGGTTCATATGGAACCAGACAGTACAGTCTGGGCACCTCACGTTAACCCTTCCACAGCCAGTCCACAGCTGAACTATGCATCTTAAGATACTCAGACATATTGTCAACCTACCAAACAACATGACAAACAAAATAAGAGTCTTCAGTGGGTCTGTTATTGGCTGCCTTACTGTTATCCACAAGGGGGGTGTCTCAGTTTGGATGTATGTACAGTTTGGATGTATGTACAGTTTGGATGTATGTACAGTTTGGATGTATGTACAGTAGGCTACACACCACAGGAGACTGCTGATGGCTCAAAACAATGTCTGGAATGCAGTGAACGGAATGGTATCAAACACATGTGTTTGATACCATTCCATTTATTCCTTTCCAACGATTACTATGAGCCTGTCTTCCCTAATTAACCAGACACCAGCCGCCTGAGCTACACACATAGTAAGGGGTTAACACTCTAACACCATTATTTCACTAAGCCAGAAAAGGACTGCCTAACTGACTTAGACTAGACACGCTATAACATACCTCCTCCATCTAAGCTATAGGAAGAAGTGTCTGGTTTAGCTACCGGCTTAGCATGCTAACACTAATCTGTAGAAGGTGTCAAATGTAGCCAAATTTGGTAAGCAAGCTAAATCCTCGAAAATAATACTGTTTTGATTGTGTCATGAAGACAGTAGATTAAGTGTGAGTGGATAATGGTGTAGTCATTCTGCCAATAGGCCTAAGTGATATCATTTGCAATAAGCTAAATGTTAGCTAACAAAACCTAAGATGTGTTTGAAATGTGTTTGAGTGTTGGGCTGGGAATGGGGGTATGTGTGAGTTTATTTGGCACCAGACCGTTTCATCCCTGGAGGTTTAGCATCTCTATTCTAAGTGTCTGTGAAGGTTATGGAGACCGAGTTAGAGACCTGCTCTGATTGAACTAAATGTGCAGCCTTGGGAAGGGATGAAGGTCAAACATTTACCCCTCACTGAAGTGCTTTAATGGCTCTGGGAATACAGGTCTACAGGATTAGCCCATGGTCATAGAGTGGACCTCCCTCTTCTGACTAAGGGAGAAGAGAAATGGAAGAATCAGAGAGATGGACAAAGAGATTAGCTAGAAGGATGATGGATAACCGATCTCATCCAGTACTCTATTACCACTAAGCCTGAATGTATACTGACAGGTCTTCATAGCCCCATGATATATGTGTCTCACATAATGGCTTAGGGCGGGAGCAGTGTGTATTTGAAGTGCCCTAATGGTGATGGTGGTTGGGGGAAGGGCAAAAGTAGCGCTGACCATTATCGCTCTACTCTACTGTATGAGTGTTGTGCTAATGATACGACCATGTGAAGGAATAGTTAACAGGCCATTATGGTGCTGCAGTGAGCAATCATGTATCCCTATTCAGACTGCTGTGGCTGAGGGGAGTGGGAGAGAGAGAGAGAGGGATTGGGTCTGTAAATAATGACAGTAATAATGAGAGATAGGTCAGCTAGAAACCGTAAAGAGGTGGGGTAGACTATCACTGCACCCCCAAGGGGAGAGGATTGGGTGTGAGCCAGAGAATCTCTACTCCCTCTCTTTCTCTTTCTCTTTCTCTTTCTCTCTCTCTCAAACACACACACACACACACGGTTTGCTACTGCTTGGCCCTCACAAGATATGGTCAGGGAGAAAGGAAGAGGAAGAGGAAGAGGAAGAGGAAGAGGAAGAGGAAGCGGAAGAGGAAGCGGAAGAGAAGAGAAGAGAAGAGAAGAGAAGAGAGAAGAGAGAAGAGAGAAGAGAAGAGAAGAGAAGAGAAGAGAAGAGAAGAGAAGAGAAGAGAAGAGAAGAGAAGAGAAAGGTCAGATCACGGATGGGTAACCATGGGGATGAGGGATAATCATGTGGTCCAGCTCCCCCAGTCAGTCTCCCCACTCCCCCAGTCCCTTTAACCACTACCTCCCCCCTCATCCCCCTCTCTTCTCTCTCTGCCTCTTCGCCTTCTCCTCTACATGCTGGGAAGAAATTCTTGGAGAGATTAATCTGCTACACAGAAAAATAGAGAGGAAAATGAATGCATCTCTAAAGGAAACCTATTAGTTTTTTGACCCGCAGAGTTCGTGCAGCAAATCAAAGTCTTTCATTGTGTAGCTCGCCTCAGGGTTTTTGGTTGTATACTATTCAGTTCTACTTGGTCCTATTCTGTTCTACTTGACCCTATTCAGTTCTACTTGGTCCTATTCAGTTCTACTTGGTCCTATTCAGTTTCACTTGGTTCTTTATGTTAAATAGATGATCTTCTGTAATGAAATAACAAAAAATACACTCAGTGTACAAAACATTGCGGATACCTGCTCTTTCCATGACATATACTGACCAGGTGAATTCAGATGAAGGCTATGATTCCTTATTGATGTCACCTTTTAAATCCACTTCAGTCAGTGTAGATGAAGGGGAGGAGAGAATTGAGACATGGATTGTGTATTTTTTCCATTTAGAGGGTGAATGGGCAAGATAAAATATTTAAGTGCCTTTGAACAGAATTTGGTAGTAGGTGCCAGGAGCACCTGTTTGTGTGAAAAACTGCAACGCTGCTAGGTTTTTCATGCTCAACAGTTTCCAGTGCGTATTAAGAATGGTCCACCACCCAAAGGACAGCCAGCCAACTTGACGTATCTGTGGGAAGCATTGGAGTCAACATGGGCCAGCATCCCTGTGGAAAGCTTTTGATACCTGTTTTGTACACTCAGTGTATATAACATTGTAAAACTGTAAATATAAAAAATGACTGAATATCTAGTCTTCTTTTGGTTGACCTCGATATACACAATGGCATTAAAATACATGAAATCAAGTGCTATTGGGGTAAACACTCAAACACAGCTCACAGCTCAAAGCCTTTACAATGAAGGACAAAAACATCAGACATAAAGTACACTAAGGCACAGACACTTGGGTTGCGTAACATCACTGTCCCTTTTATTTTACTGACAAGCACACACACACACACACACACACACACACACACACACACACACACACACACACACACACACACACACACACACACACACACACACACACACACACACACACACACACACACACACACACACACACACACACACACACACACAGCATGTGTATGGGTCCACCACCCAAAGGACATCCAATCAACTTGACTTAACTGTGGGAAGCATTGGAGTCAGCATAGGCCAGCATCCCTGTGGAAGGCTTTCAATACCTTATAGAGTCCATGCCCCTACTCAATATTAGGAATCTGTTCTTAATATTTTGTACACTCGCTGAATATAACATTGAATAAGAATTTGTTAATAACTGACTTGCCTAGTTAAATAAAGGTAAAACAAAAAAAATGGATCACTGTAAAACCTAGAGGGCTTGTCTATGCATTATGTCAGTGACGGGGGGCTTGTCTATGCATTATGTCAGTGACGGGGGGCTTGTCTATGCATTATGTCAGTGACGGAGGACTTGTCTATGCATTATGTCAGTGACGGAGGGCTTGTCTATGCATTATGTCAGTGACGGGGGGCTTGTCTATGCATTATGTCAGTGACGGAGGGCTTGTCTATGCATTATGTCAGTGACGGAGGGCATGTCTATGCATTATGTCAGTGACGGAGGGCTTGTCTATGCATTATGTCATTGACGGAGGGCTTGTCTATGCATTATGTCAGTGACGGAGGGCTTGTCTATGCATTATGTCAGTGACGGAGGACTTGTCTATGCATTATGTCAGTGACGGAGGGCTTGTCTATGCATTATGTCAGTGACGGAGGGCTTGTCTATGCATTATGTCAGTGACGGAGGGCTTGTCTATGCATTATGTCAGTGACGGAGGGCTTGTCTATGCATTATGTCAGTGACGGAGGACTTGTCTATGCATTATGTCAGTGACGGAGGGCTTGTCTATGCATTATGTCAGTGACGGAGGGCTTGTCTATGCATTATGTCAGTGACGGAGGGCTTGTCTATGCATTATGTCAGTGACGGAGGGCTTGTCTATGCATTATGTCAGTGACGGAGGGCTTGTCTATGCATTATGTCAGTGATGGAGGGCTTTAAGGTAATTATGGACCAGTATGGTTGAGACAGAAGGAAGAGGACTTGAGGTGGCAGAGGTCTTGCTGTGGATCAGAAGTATTGTGGAATGGCGGAGAGTAACTCATTGGATCAAATCAATGCCAGCTTTGTGGATGGCTTAAGTTGGGGTAATGGCCTACTACTCCGGCCTGTACAAGCAGTTGAGGCGTTCTGTGATGTTATGTCTCCAAGGTCGTTTCATAGGATGATGAGAGCTTGAAACTGAGTCACAATAGCTTGTCTGGAGAGGAGGCTAACACAGAAAAGTGTCTTTGACATGCTCTAGTTACTGAACAGGTCCTTGCCAGTATGTGTTGGTCATACATTGGTCTGTGGAGAGAGATAGAGCAGGAACAGGGGGGAGAAAGAGAGAGGGGGAAGACAGAGAGAGGGGGAAGACAGAGAGAGAGAAAGAGAGAGAGGGAGAGAGAGATGGAGGGAGAGAAAGAGAGAGGGAGAAGAGAGAGAGAAAGAGAGAGGGGGAAGACAGAGAGAGGGAGAGAGAGATAGAGGGAGAGAAAGAGAGAGGGAGAAGAGAGAGAGGGAGAGAGATGGAGGGAGAGAAAGAGAGAGGGGGAAGAGAGAGAGGGAGAGAGAGATGGAGGGAGAGAAAGAGAGAGGGAGAAGAGAGAGAGGGAGAGAAAGAGAGATGGAGGGAGAGAAAGAGAGAGGGAGAAGAGAGAGAGGGAGAGAGAGGGGTAAGACAGAGAGAGGGAGAGAAAGAGAGAGAGCTCTGCTATCAGACTGCTGATCTGCTGCTGGCTATTGTTTTGCCATCAGAGCCAGAACTATGTTAAGACTGCTGGCCTTGCTGCTAGTGACATTATTCTATGTTGCTGTAGTCTTAGACGTTACTATTTTATGACCAGTAATGTCATACAAAATCTAATCAAATCAAATTGTTTTGGTCACATACACATGGTTAGCAGGTATTAATGTGAGTGTAGTGAAATGCTTGTGCTTCTAGTTTCGAAAATGGAGTAATATCGATCAAATAATTTAACAAATTCACAACGACTACCTTATACACACAATGTAAAGGAATGAGTAGGTCTATGTCCATATAAATATATGGATGAGCGAAGGCCGTGCAGCATAGGTGAGATACAGTAGATGGTATAGAATATAGTATATACATATTAGATGAGTAATATAATATGTAAACATTATTAAAGTAGCGTTATTTAAAGTAACTAGCGATACCTTTATTAAGTAAAGTTATTAAAGTGGCCAGAGATTTGAGTCTGTATGTTGGCAGCAGCCTCTCTATGTTAGTGATGGCTGTTTAACAGTCTGATGGCCTTGAGATAGAAGCTGTTTTTCAGTCTCTCGGTCCCAGCTTTGATGCACCTGTACTGACCTCACCTTCTGGATGATAACCGGGCAAACAGGCAGTGGCTCGGGTGGTTGTTGTCCTTGATGATCTTTTTGGCCTTCCTGTGATATCGGGTGCTGTAGGTGTCCTGAAGGGCAGGTAGTTTGCCCCCAGTGATGCGTTGTGCAGACCGCACTACCCTCTGGAGATCCTTGCGGTTGAGGGAGGTGCAGTTGCTGTAGCAGGTGGTGATACACCCCGCCAGGATGCATCTGTAAAGGTTTGTGAGTGTTTTAGGAGACAAGACACATTTATTCAGCCTCCTGAGGTTGAAGAGGTGCTGGTTCGCTTTCTTCACCACGCTGTCTGTGTGGGTGGAACATTTCAGTTTGTCAGTGATGTGTACGCTGAGGAACTTAAAACTTTTCACCTTCTCCACTACTGTCCTGTTGATGTGGATGGGGGGGGGTTCTCCCTCTGCTGTTTCCTGAAGTCCACGATCATCTCCTTGTTTTGCTGACATTGAGTGAGAGGTTGTTTTTCTGACACCACACTCCAAGGGCCCTCACCTCCTCCTTGTAGGCCGTCTCGTCGTTGTTGTTAATCAAGCCTACCACTGTAGTGTCATCTGCAAACTTGATGATTGAGTTGGAAGTGTGCATGGCCAAGCAGTCATGGGTAACAGGGAGTACAAGAGGGCTGAGAATGCACCCTTGTGGGGCCCCAGTGTTGAGGATCAGCGGGATGTTGTTTCCGACCTTCACCACCTGGGGGTGGCCGTCAGAAAGGACCCAGTTGCACAGGGCGGGGTCGAGACCAAGGGTCTCAAGCTTAATGACGAGTTTGGAGGGTACTATGGTGTTTAATAGAACATAGAACAATAGAACATACCAAGATGGCATAGCAGTCAGACATCCTTTGTCCTTATCTTGTCGTGTCCCGTGTATATATATACTTACATCTTTCTTTGCATATCTTTTATATATTTTCTTTTACAAAAACTCAACTTCAAAACACTCTCCTGCAACCCGCCTCACCAAAAAAAAGTATTATTTACCTCAAATCTGAATTCAACAATAGCCAGAAGCTAGCCAGAAGCTAACCAGAAGCTAGCCAGAAGCTAACCAGTTTACTGGCTAACGTTAGTATTCAGCTAACCACGGTGTGTGGTCATCAGCTATCCTTTAGCTCGAAAACCTATCGGCAGTTTTGTACAACGCGACTCAGACCAGAACATACCGGACCTATTTTTCTCTCCATATCCCTGGATATCAACCGCAAGCTGCTATCTCTCTGACTATTGGCTTACTTCGATCCCGGAGCAAACATAAATTATTCCGGAGCTAGCCAGCTGAAGAGTTCCATCAGCTCTAATGGGCTACAATCACATATCTGGACCTGTTTAACTGCCGATGCGGAGCCCCACCGGGCCTTCATGACTTGACTACCAACGTTATCTGCCCGAGGGAGTTATCCACCTGGCACATACGTCGCTACGTTACCTGAACATCCATCTGCGGCCCGCTAATCGTTAGCTGTCTTATCGGCTGCTATCTGAATAGGTCTATCGGACAATTTTTCTTGGGTCACTATAACTATATCTATTTTGCCATTTGGATTGATCCCCTCTACCACACGGAACCCCACTAATCTACCGACGGAAACGCACGAGGTGGCTAAAAACAGTCCTCCATCCTATGCTAGCTTGCTACCGATGGCCTGGCTAGCTGTCTGAATCGCCGTGACCCCAACCAACCTCACTAATCACTGGACCCTTATGAACACTTGACTAAGCATGCCTCTCCTTAATGTCAATATGCCTTGTCCATTGCTGTTCTGGTTAGTGTTTATTAGCCTAGTGGTTAGAGCGTTGGACTAGAAACCTAAAGGTTGCAAGTTCAAACCCCCGAGCTGACAAGGTACAAATCTGTCGTTCTGCCCCTGAACAGGCAGTTAACCCACTGTTAGTTCCACCACCCACATATGCGATGACATCACCTGGTTTCAATGATGTTTCTAGAGACAATATCTCTCTCATCATCACTCAATACCTAGGTTTACCTCCACTGTATTCACATCCTACCATACCTTTGTCTGTACATTATACCTTGAAGCTATTTTATCGCCCCCAGAAACCTCCTTTTACTCTCTGTTCCGGATGTTCTAGACGACCAATGTCGAGGTGAATCCAGGCCCTGCAGTGCCTAGCTCCACTCCTATTCCCCAGGCGCTCTCTTTTGATGACTTCTGTAACCGTAATAGCCTTGGTTTCATGCATGTTAAGATTAGAAGCCTCCTCTCTAAGTTTGTTTTATTCACTGCTTTAGCACACTCTGCCAACCCGGATGTTCTATCCGTGTCTGAATCCTGGCTTAGGAAGGCCACCAAAAATTCTGAAATCTCCATCCCTAACTAAAACATTTTCAGACAAGATAGAATGGCCAAAGGGGGCGGTGTTGCAACCTACTGCAAAGATTATTTATTTATTTATTTATTTAACCTTTATTTAACCAGGTAGGCTAGTTGAGAACAAGTTCTCATTTGCAACTGCGACCTGGCCAAGACAAAGCGTAGCAATTTGACACATACTGTCAGGATTTGGCCAGGGTTGTTCCGGGTTTTGGTCACTAGATGCCCCCATTGTGCTTTTTGACCTTATGTTTTTTCCCTTGATTCCCATTATTATTTGCACCTGTGCCTCGTTTCCCCTGATTGTATTTAAACCCTTAGTTTCCCTCAGTTCTGTGCTCTGTGTTTGTATGTTAGCACCCAGCCCTAGTGTTCTGTGTATTCTTGTCGATTCCGGTGGACGCTCTTGTGGAATTCTGTTTTTGTTTTTTGAGTATCTCTTGAGGCTTTTTTGTGCTATACCTACCACCTTTTGGATTTGCCATTTTGTATTGAAGGACTTCTCCTTTTTACTTTATTAAATACACCGTCTTAAGTACTGCTGTGTCTGCCTCATCTTCTGGGTTCTGCTGACTATTCGTGGCTCAGTTGGTTAAGTGACTGTTTCTCACTCCGGAGACCCAGGTTCGTAACCAGGTCCTGACACATACAACAACACATAGTTACATATGGAATAAACAAAACATACAGTCAATAATACAGTAGAACAAAAGAAAACAAAAGGTTTACAGTGAGTGCAAATGAGGTAAGTTAAGGAAATAAATAGGCCATGGTGGTGAAGTAATTCCAATATAGTAATTAAACACTGGAATGGTAGATTGGCAGAAGATGAATGTGCAGGTAGAGATACTGGGGTGCAAAGGAGCAAAATAAAATAAATAAATACCAGTATGGGGATGAAGTAGGTAGATGGGCTGTTTACAGATGGGCTATATACAGGTGCAGTGATCTGTAAGCTGCTCTGACAGCTGGTGCTTAAAGCTAGTGAGGGAGATGTGAGTCTCCAGCTTCAGAGATTTTTGCAATTTGTTCCAGTCATGGGCAGCAGAGAACTGTAAGGAAAGACGACCAAAGGAGGAATTCGCTTTGGGGGTGACTAGTGAGATATACCTGCTGGAGCGCGTGCTACGAGTGGGTGCTGTTATGGTGACCAGTGAGCTGAGATTAGGCAGGGCTTTACCAAGCAGGGACTTGTAGATAACCTGTAGCCAGTGGGTTTGGCGACGAGTATGAAGCGAGGGCCAGCCAACGAGAGCATATAGGTCTCAATGGTGGGTAGTGTATGGGGCTTTGGTGACAAAACAGATGGCACTGTGATAGACTGCATCCAGTTTGTTGAGTAGCGTGTTGGAGGCTATTTTATAGATGGCATCACCCAAAGTCGAGGATCGGTAGGATGGTCAGTTTTACGAGGGTATGTTTGGCAGCATGAGTGAAGAATGCTTTGTTGCAATATAGGAAGCTGATTCTAGATTTAGTTTTGGATTGGAGATGCTTAATGTGAGTCTGGAAGGAGAGTTTACAGTCTAACCAGACACCCAGGTATTTGTAGTTGTCCACGTATTTTAAGTCAGAGCCGTCCAGAGTAGTGATGCTGGTCAGGCGAGCAGGTGCAGGCAGTGATCGATTGAATAGCATGCATTTAGTTTTACTTGCGTTTAAGAGCAGTTGGAGGCCATGGAAGGAGAGTTGTGTGGCATTGAACCTCGTCTGGAGGTTAGTTAACACAGTGTCCAAGGAGGGGCCAGAAGTATACAGAATGGTGTCGTCTGCGTAGAGGTGGATCAGAGAATCACCAGCAGCAAGAGCAACATCATTGATATATACAGAAAAGAGAGTCGGCCCAAGAATTGAACCCTGTGGCACACCCATAGAGACTGTCAGAGGTCCGGACAACAGGCTCTCCGATTTGACACACTGAACTCTATCAGAGAAGTAGCTGGTAAACCAGGCGAGGCAATCATTTGAGAAACCAAGGCTGTCGAGTCTGCCAATAAGAATTTTGTGATTGACAGAGTCAAAAGCCTTGGCCAGGTCAATGAATACGGCTGCACAGTAATGTCTCTTATCGATGGCAGTTATGATGTCGTTTAGAACCTTGAGCGTGGCTGCGGTGCACCCATGACCAGCTCTGAAACCAGATTGCATAGCAGAGAAGGTATGGTGGGATTCGAAGTGGTCAGTAATCTGTTTGTTAACTTGGCTTTCGAAGACCTTAGAAAGACAGGGTAGGATAGATATAGGTCTGTAGCAGTTTAGGTCTAGATTGTCACCCCCTTTGACGAGGGGGATGACCGCGGCAGCTTTCCAATCTTTTGGAATCTCAGACGATACGAAAGAGAGGTTGAACAGGCTAGTAATAGAGGTTGCAACAATTTCGGCAGATCATTTTAGAAAGAGAGGGTCCAGATTGTCTAGCCCGGCTGATTTGTAGGGGTCCAGATTTTGCAGCTCTTTCAGAACATCAGCTGACTGGATTTGGGAGAAGGAGAAATGGAGAAGGCTTGGGCTAGTTGCAGTGGGGGGTGCAGTGCTGTTGACCGGGGTAGGGTAGCCAGGTGGAAAGCATGGCAAGCCATAGAAAAATGCTTATTAAAATTCTCAATTATAGTGGATTTATCAGTGGTGACAGTGTTTCCTATCCTCATTGCAGTGGGCAGCTGGGAAGAGGTGTTCTTATTCTCCATGGACTTTACGTGGTCCCAGAACTTTTTTGAGTTTGTGTTGCAGGAAGCAAATTTCTGCTTGAAAAAGCTAGCCTTGGCTTTTCTAACTGCCTGTGTATATTGGTTTCCAGCTTTCCTGAAAAGTTGCATATCACGGGGGCTGTTCGATGCTAATGCAGAACGCCATAGGATGAACGAACTACAAAAATCTCTGAAGCTGGAAACACTTATCTCCCTCACTTGCTTTAAGCACCAGCTGTCAGAGCAGCTCACAGATTACTGCACCTGTACATAGCCCATCTATAATTTACCTCTCCATCTACTGTATTTATTTATTTTGCTCCTTTGCACCCCATAAAATCTATCCCTCGGCTGCCTGTTGAACACACATCCTCAGCCTTTGTCACCTTCTATTGTGATAAGGTGCATCGCGGTTTGAGGTGTAGGAGTCAGGCGCAGGAGAGCAGGGATTTCTGAGAAGCGTGTTTATATATATATATATATATATATATATATATATATAGTCCACCAATACAAAAATGGCACAGACGAAAATCCAAAACTACGCTCTCGAAGGAACAGAAACTCGTGCCAACACACAGAGGAACAACCACAGTTCCGCCACTTACATACAAGTGCCTAAATAGTGAAAACGCACAACAAACTCAGGTCCGAAACTTAACTACACGTGCATAATAGTGAAAACAATAAACATCAAAGTTAATCGCGCGCAAATACACACAAGCTTAATCACAAATTAAGGCAGGCAACAGGTGCCCTATATACACACAGAAATAAATGCAAATGAAACCAGGTGTGAAAAGGAACACAGACAAAACAACCAGAAAAGGAAAAAGGGATCGGTGGCGGCTAGTAAACCGGTGACGCCGAGCGCCACCCGAACAGGGAGAGGAGTTACCTTCGGTAGAAGTCATGACAGTACCCCCCATGACTCGCGGCTCCTGCTGCGCGACGACGCCAGTCTCGAGGACGACCCGGAGGACGAGGCGCAGGGCGATCCGGATGGAGGCGGTGGAACTCCCTTAGCATAGGTTGATCCAGTACGTCCTCCACCAGCACCTAGCATCTCTCCTCCAGACCATACCCCTCGCAGCCCACCAGGTATTGAAGACCCCCCACCCGACGTCTCGAGGCCAATATGGACCGAACTGCATACGCCCCCCCCCCGATGTCCAGAGTCCTCCTGCACCTCATCTTCTTGAAGCGGACCAGCCACCACAGGCCTGAGGAGAGACAGATGAAACGAGGGGTTAATACAGTAATAAGGGGGAGCTGTAACCTATAACACACCTTGTTTATTCTCCTCAGGACTTTGAATGGCCCCACAAACCGCAGACCCAGCTTCCGGCAGGGCAGGTGGAGGGGCAGGTGGAGGGGCAGGTGGAGGGTCGAGAGCCAGACCCGGTCCCCTGGTGTGTACCGGGGCCTCGCTGTGCCTCGCTGCGGTGACGGTCGGCACTGGCCTTCTGCCGCCCTTCGGCCCGTTTAAGGTACCCGTGGGCGGCCTCCCAGGTTTCCCTTGAGCGTATCACCCAATCGTCCACCACAGGAGCCTCGGTCTGGCTCTGATGCCATGGTACCAGGACCGGTTGATAGCCCAACACATATTGGAAGGGCAACAGGTTCGTAGAGGAGTGGCGGAGTGAGTTCTGGGCCATCTCTGCCCAGGGGATGTACTTCGCCCACTCCCCTGGCCGGTCCTGGCAGTACGACCGCAGAAACCTACCCACATCCTGGTTCACTCTTTCCACCTGCCCATTACTATCAGGTTGAAAACCAGTGGTAAGGCTGACCGAGACCCCCAAACGTTCCATGAACGCCTTTCACACCCTGGACGTGAACTGGGGACCCCAATCAGAAACAATATCCTCAGGCACCCCGTAGTTCCGGAATACATGAGTAAACAGGGCCTCCGCCGTCTGTAGGGCTGTAGGGAGACTGGGCAAAGGGAGGAGACGACAGGACTTAGAAAACCGATCCACAACGACCAGGATCGTGGTGTTGCCCTGTGATGGTGGCAGATCGGTCAAGAAGTCAACCGACAGGTGTGACCAAGGCCGCTGTGGAACGGGAAGGGGTTGTAACTTCCCTCTGGGCAGGTGCCTAGGAGCCTTGCACTGAGCGCACACTGAGCAGGAGGACACATAAGCCCTCACGTCCTTGGCTAAAGTGGACAACCAGTACTTCCATCTAAGACATTGCACCGTCCTATCAATCCCCGGGTAACCAGAGGAGGGATATGTGTGAGCCCACCAAATTAGCCTGTCTCTAACCTCCAGCGGAATGTACACCTGTCCCGCTGGACACTGTGGTGGAGTAGGCTCAACACGCGATGCTCACTCAATGTCTGTGTCCACCTCCCACCTCACAGGTGCCACTAGACAAGAAGCCGGGAGGATGGGTGCAGGATCTATGGCCCGCTCCTCCGTATCATATAGTCGGGACAGTGCGTCTGCCTTAGTGTTCTGGGAGCCTGGTCTATAGGAGATGGTAAACCTAAATCGGGTGAAAAACATGGCCCACCTTGCCTGATGCGGGTTCAGTCTCCTCGCTGCCTGAATGTACTCTAGTTTACGGTGGTCAGTCCAGATGAGAAAAGGGTGTTGGGCCCCCTCAAGCAAATGTATCCACACCTTCAGGGCTCTGACAACAGCCAGCAGGTCCCGATCCCCCACGTCATATTTTCGCTCCGCCGGGCTGAGCTTCCAAGAAAAGAAAGCACAGGGGTGGAACTTCGGTGGTGTACCCGAGCGCTGAGAGAGCACGGCTCCAACCCCAGCCTCGGATGCGTCCACCTCCACTATGAATGCCAAAGAGGGGTCCGGATGCGCTAGCACGGGAGCCGAGGTAAAAAGAGCCTTCAGGCGACCAAAAACCCTGTCCGCCTCAGCCGATCATCCCAGACGCACCGCCCCCCCCTTCAGCAGTGACGTAATGGGAGCAGCCACCTGCCCAAAACCCTGGATAAACCTCCGGTAGTAGTTGGCAAACCCTAAGAACCGCTGCACCTCCTTTACCGTGGTTGGAGTCGGCCAATTACGCACGGCTGCAATGTGGTCACACTCCATCACCAACCCCGATGTGGAAATGCGATACCCAAGGAAGGAGATGGCCTGTTGGAAGAACAAGCATTTCTCAGCCTTGACGTACAGGTCATGCTCCAACAGTCGCCGAAGTACCTTGCGCACCAGAGACACATGCGCTGCGCGTGTAGTGGAATACACCAGAATATCATTGATGTAAACCACCACAGCCTGCCCGTGCAGGTCCCTAAGAATCTCGTCTACAAAAGATTGGAAGACTGCTGGAGCATTCTTTAACCCGTACGGCATGACGAGGTACTCATTATGGC
This sequence comes from Oncorhynchus masou masou, assembly GCF_036934945.1. Taxonomy (NCBI): domain Eukaryota; kingdom Metazoa; phylum Chordata; class Actinopteri; order Salmoniformes; family Salmonidae; genus Oncorhynchus; species Oncorhynchus masou. The sequence goes on from NC_088244.1 coordinate 20,365,709, forward strand.
CGGATGTTGTACTAAACTCTGTCTTCCACTCATCTCCCTTCCGGATACACACCAGGTTATATGCACTCCTGAGATCCAGTTTTGTGAAAAACCGTGCTCCGTGAAATGACTCAATCGCAGTGGCAATGAGAGGTAGCGGGTAACTATACCCCACCGTGATGGAATTTAGACCTCTATAGTCAATGCACGGACGCAGACCTCCCTCCTTCTTCTTCACAAAAAAGAAACTCGAGGAGGCAGGTGAGATGGAGGGCCGAATGTACCCCTGCCCCAGAGATTCAGATATGTATGTCTCCATAGCCACCATTTCCTCCTGGGACAGGGATACACGTGACTCCTGGGAAGTGCAGCGCCTACCAGGATATTTATCGCACAATCCCCTCGTCGATGAGGTGGAAATTGGGTCGCCTTCTTTTTACAGAAGGCGATAGCCAAATCCGCATATTCTGAGGGAATGCGCACGGTGGAGACTTGGTCTGGACTCTCCACCGTTGTAGCACCGATGGAAACTCCTACACACCTGCCTGAGCACTCCTCCGACCACCCATGTAAAGCCCTCTGTTGTCACGAAATCCTGGGGTTGTGACGGGCCAACCTGGGGATCCCCAACACCACTGGAAACGCAGGAGAATCAATGAGGAAGAGACTAATTATCTCCTCATGACCCTCCTGCGTCACCATACCCAGTGGAGCCGTGGCCTCCCTGACTAGCCCTGACCCTAATGGGTGGCTGTCTAAGGCGTGTACTGGGAAGGGTTGGTCAAGCTGAACAAGGGGGATCCCTAACCTGTGCACTAAACCGCGGTCAAAAACATTCTCCGCCGCGCCTGAATCTACTAGCGCCTTATGCCGGGAAAGAGGGGAAAATTCAGGAAAAACAATCCATACATACATGTGACCAACTGGGGGCTCTGGGTGAGCCTGGTGCCGACTCACCAGAGGTGTCCGAGCAGTGCTCGGCCTGGCGTCTCTGCTCCATGGAGGACCCCCCCAGCACCGGTCAGCAGTATGCCCTCTGCGACCACAGCTGGCACAGGAAAGGCCCCCTTCTCCGGTCGCCCTCGCTGCAGCACCTCCTAGCTCCATGGGTGTTGAGGTGGTGGAGCTGGGGGATGGAACTGACAGAGCCCGATCTGGACGTCCGCGGGTCGCCAGCAAGTTGTACAACCGAATGGACATGTCGATCAACTGGTCCAAGGAGAGGGTGGTGTCTCTACAGGCCAGCACCCTACGGACGTCCTCACACAAACTACACCTATAGTGATCGATCAAGGCCCTGTCGTTCCATCCTGCGCCAGCGGCCAAGGTCCGGAAATCTAGAGCAAAGTCCTGAGCACTCCTCTTCTCCTGCCTCAGATGGAACAGCCGTTCACCTGTCGCTCAACCCTCAGGTGGGTGATCGAACACGGCCCGAAAGCGGCGGGTGAACTCTGGGTAGTGGTCCCTCACCGAGTCAGGATCGTTCCATACCGCGTTGGCCCACTCCAAGGCTTTATCTGAGAGGCAGGAGACGAGGGTGTTCACGCTCTCACCTCCCGAAGGAGCCGGACGAATGGTCGCCAGGTATAGGTCCATCTGGAGTAAGAACCCCTGGCACCTGGCCGCCGTCCCATCGTACTCCCTCTGGAGGGCGAGTCGAATCCCACTATGCCCCAGGCAATGAAGGAGAGGGTAGTGGTACTGGTTGGGGTGTGGCTGATAAAGGTGTGGGGGATGGCCACCTCTCTCCCATCTCTCCATCGTCGCCATCACCTTATCCATGGAGGTCCCCAGCCGGTGTAACACTGCAGTGTGGTGTTGAACTCGATCCTCCACGGACCTTGGGAGTGCGTCTGCTCCTGCTGACTCCATGACTGGTGCGTGATTCTGTGATAAGGTGCGTCTTGGTGAGAGGTGTAGGAGTCAGGCGCAGGAGAGCAGGGATTTCTGAGAAGCGTGTTTAATATATACAGTGGGGCAAAAAAGTATTTAGTCAGCCACCAATTGTGCAAGTTTTCCCACTTAAAAAGATGAGAGACGCCTGTAATTTTCATCATAGGTACACTTCAAATATGACAGACAAAATGAGAAGAAAATCCAGAAAATCACATTGTAGGATTTTTAATGAATTTATTTGCAAATTATAGTGGAAAATAAGTATTTGGTCAATAACAAAAGTTTATCTCAATACTTTGTTATATACCCTTTGTTGGCAATGACAGGAGTCAAACGTTTTCTGTAAGTCTTCACAAGGTTTTCACACACTGTTGCCCATTCCTCCATGCAGATCTCCTCTAGAGTAGTGATGTTTTGGGGCTGTTGCTGGGCAACACGGACTTTCAACTCCCTCCAAAGATTTTCTATGGGGTTGAGATCTGGAGACTGGCTAGGCCACTCCAGGACCTTGAAATGCTTCTTACGAATCCACTCCTTCGTTGCCCGGGCGGTGTGTTTGGGATCATTGTCATGCTGAAAGACCCAGCCACGTTTCATCTTCAATGCCCTTGCTGATGGAAGGAGGTTTTCACTCAAAATCTCACGATACATGGCCCCATTCATTCTTTCCTTTACATGGATCAGTCGTCCTGGTCCCTTTGCAGAAAAACAGCCCCAAAGCATGATGTTTCCACCCCGTGCTTCACAGTAGGTATGGTGTTCTTTGGATACAACTCAGCATTCTTTGTCCATATGACAGTCTCCCAATCTTCTTCTGGATCATCCAAATGCTCTCTAGCAAACTTCAGACGGGCCTGGACATGTACTGGCTTAAGCAGGGAGACACGTCTGGCACTGCAGGATTTGAGTCCCTGGCGGCATAGTGTGTTACTGATGGTAGGCTTTGTTACTTTGGTCCAAGCTCTCTGCAGGTCATTCACTAGGTCTCCCGTGTGGTTCTGGGATTTTTGCTCACTGTTCTTGTGATCATTTTGACCCCACGGGGTGAGATCTTGCATGGAGCCCCAGATTGAGGGAGATTATCAGTGGTCTTGTATGTCTTCCATTTCCTAATAATTGCTCCCACAGTTGATTTCTTCAAACCAAGCTGCTTACTTATTGCAGATTCAGTCTTCCCAGCCTACAGGTCTTGTTTCTGATGTCCTTTGACAGCTCTTTGGTCTTGGCCATAGTGGAGTTTGGAGTGTGACTGTTTGAGATTGTGGACAGATGTCTTTTATACTGATAACAAGTTCAAACAGGTGCCATTAATACAGGTAACGAGTGGAGGACAGAGGAACCTCTTAAAGAAGAAGTTACAGGTCTGTGAGAGCCAGAAATCTTGCTTGTTTGTAGTTGACCAAATACTTATTTTCCATCATAATTTGCAAATAAATTCATTAAAAATCCTACAATGTGATTTTCTGGAAAAACAATTCTCATTTTGTCCGTCATAGTTGAAGTGTACCTATGATGAATATTACAGGCCTCTCTCATCTTTTTAAGTGGGAGAACTTGCACAATTGGTGTCTGACTGAATACTTTTTTGCCCCACTGTATATATATATATATATAGTCCACCAATACAAAAATGGCACAGACGAAAATCCAAAACTACGCTCTCCGAAGGAACAGAAACTCGTGCCAACACACAGAGGAACAACCACAGTTCCAACACTTACATACAAGTGCCTAAATAGTGAAAACAATACAGAAACTCGTGCAAAACGCACAACAAACTCAGTTCTGAAACTTAACTACACGTGCGTAATAGTGAAAATAATAAACATCAAAGTTTATCGAGCGCAAATACACACAAGCTTAATCCCGCACGAATTAAGGCAGGCAACAGGTGCCCTATATACACACAGAAATAAACGTAAATGAAACCAGATGTGAAAAGGAACACAGACAAAACAACCAGAAAAGGAAAAAGGGATCGGTGGCGGCTAGTAAACCGGTGACGCCGAGCACCTCCCGAACAGGGAGAGGAGTTACCTTCGGTAGAAGTCATGACATCTATAGGAATTTAACGACTGCTTAGGGCTATGTTTTGGATGACTGGCTGCGAATGTTTATTGAATTGTTTTATTTCTGCCTTTTCTATTCCAGACATTCTGAAATTCACTAAAGCATCCCATGTATGTAACTTTAGTCTTTCACTTTTCAATGATTTTGCACAGACTTTGCACATTCTTCCACTGCAAATCTACCATTCAAGTGTTTTACTTGCTTTATTGTATTTACTTCGCCACCATGGCCTTTTTTTGCCTTTACCTCCCTTATCTCACCTTATTTGCTCACATTGTATATAGACTTATTTTTTTACTGTATTATTGACTGTATGTTTGTTTTACTCCATGTGTAACTCTGTGTTGTTGTATGTGTCGAACTGCTTTGCTTTATCTTGGCCAGGTCGCAATTGTAAATGAGAAATTGTTCTCAACTTGCCTACCTGGTTAAGTAAAGGCGAAATAAAATATAATTAAAAAAATGCTGAGCTGTAGTCAATGAACAGCATTCTTACATAGATATTCCTCTTGTCCAGATGGGATAGGCAGTGTGCAGTGTGATGGCGAATGCATCGTCAGTGGACCTATTGGGGCGGTAAGCAAATTGGAGTGGGTCTAGGGTGTCCGGTAGGGTGGAGGTGATATGACCCTTACTAGTCTCTCAAAGCACTTCATGATGACAGAAGTGACTGCAACGGGGCGATAGTCATTTAGTTCAGCTACTTTAGCTTTCTTGGGAACAGGAACAGTGGTGGCCATCTTGACGCATGTGGGGACAGCAGACTGGGATAGGGATTGAATATGTCCTGAAATGCACGTATAGATACTGTGTGACGGGTACAGACTATATGGATTTACATGTATCATGTCTATGCAACAGCTACTGTAACTGAGTGTTCAACTTTGTGTTAGTCACAGAACAACCACTGACAGAACTCTGACCTGGCTGCAGTATTCTGACCTCACCATCTGGTCTCTGCAGATTAAGAAAAACATGTAACCATGAAAATGCATTAATTTAATAAGTACAGTTTGTGGGATAAAAGTAATAACATGACACAATCACCAAATGAGAATGGGAACCTCCATTAAATGCATATTTGGTTTATGTGAGCACCCAAACTCAACAGTCAACAAAAGCACTTACCCAGTGGAAATGTTGAGTGCTCTGAAGAAAAGCCACTGGGACTTATGTGATCTTTTGTCGCATTATTGTATAACCATGCATTGGCTTATTATTGTGGACCGTTGCATAAGACAGTGTGTCAGAGGTGCATGGCATATATCAGGACACAGATGCAGCAGGGGTCTCACAGTCACATTCAAGCCCAATTGATGGTAATATTACTCACTGTTGTCCCCATTGGCCGGTTTTGAAGGCATTTCCCGACGTCCTCAGGACATGGAAAGACGTACAATTTCAACGTCAAAATACACTTTATGACACTGTCATGAAGCATTATGACCGTCATGTGTCACTTTACTTAGACTAAGAAAAAGCACATTGTCAAGAAGCATTATGGCCATCATAATCATATAAGCCAGATAGGCCTATCAGGTACATGCCCTTATGTCAGTCATCAGTCACAAAGAGGGTGTCTTCTCCTGTACCTGAAATCTGCTCCGGCATTTATCCCAGTCATCAGCAACAGAGCATTGGGGTAGGTGCATGTCTGACATCAATGTGTGAGCAATAACAATGATAATTCACAAAATGTTAAACAGCATAAACAGACTGTTGAAAAGTAGGCTATGGTGTAATGGATTGTTTTGCCTTGTGTGATAGGTTTTGTGGGTTTTTACACTATTAGGTTTTGTGGGTTTTTACACTATTAGGTTTTGTGGGTTTTTACACTATAGTGTTGTTGTCACAACCAGCCATAAACTAACGCAATATATGTCACAACAGGTTTAAATATATGTGTCATGACAGTGTTATGATCATATTATAACAGGTTATGACCGTGTCATAATGTGTTGTGACGCTGGATGTTAACTAAAGTGTTACCAAACTTACATACTTTACAGCAGTTTCCCAAATACTTCTACATGGCTGATGAGTCTTGACATATACATAATCACTAACAGCAAGTTGAACAATGAACTCCCATACTCAGTGTCTGACTCAGTCTCATCGCCCTTGACTGAACTGGCCCTGAACGTCAAGCCCAGTCTTTGAAGTTGCCCACTTAGAGATGAATGGAAAATGCATCATTGTTATACCACGCTCATTATACAATGATCACTCATTACATTAGATTCACATGCCTCTGATTAGTGCGTATCTATCTGTGGAACCTTGTCTGAGCCAGCCTACTTACAGAAATTATGAGGGTAAGTTTAGATGATATTCCAGTTAATTTAATATTTCTACATGTTGAAACATCATTAGTGGACTAAGACAGATGCAGGGAGTGGGAGAACAAAGTTTCTGTGTGTATGTGTGTGTGTGCGTGTGTGTGTGTGTGTGTGTGTGTGTGTGTGTGTGTGTGTGTGTGTGTGTGTGTGTGTGTGTGTGTGTGTGTGTGTGTGTGTGTGTGTGTGTGTGTGTGTGTGTGTGTGTGTGTGTTTCTGCTTGCCTCAATGTGTGGGACCTCTTTGACAGATCCGTGGGTTCGGTGGCTAAGGGCGCTGTAGTTTACATAAGCTGTACAGTCAAGTCATCATCAACCGTCTCTTAGCTCTTAGTTGCCGTGGTATTCCTGTGTGACTCTCTTATTAGAGTGACCCCCCCCCCTCGTTTTGTGGGTGTTCCCTTCTGCATAGGGCACAATCCAGGCTGCATGGCATGAGACACACATAACTCTCAGCCTGCCTCCTAAAGCAGACAGACCTCACAGGTTAAATACAGCAAAAATTCTCAACCTCTTTTTTAATGAAATATACAGGCTGAATGCATCTTTTCTCCATGGTAATATCCCCTATATCAACAGATGGTCTAACAAACTGGAGCCAGAAAAGGTCTCTGCCTCCAACAAATGAGCGAATTACAGGCTTCTAGAAGGAATGAGTGACAACTTACTAACTTCAGTATCAGGAGTGTTGATTGATGACACTTGTGATTGACAGCGTGAAAACAGACCATATAAGAACTCTGAAGTAGGATGGCCACTCAGATGGCATAAGTTAGTGTTTAAATGTTTAGCTGAATCCACAGCCAAGTCCAATGTCAGGTCATTTGCATGCACACACACATGCAGTCATGCACACAAACACAGTCACACACACAAGATCACACACATGCACACGCAGTCACACACATACACACACAAACACACAAGCAGTCATGCACACACACACACAAGGTCACACACACACGCAGTCACACACACAGGGGGTGACATGAGTCACAGTGTCAGCTCATTAAGCCCAGTGGGAGTGTAACTGGAGTGTGCTGAGGAGGACATAACACAGTTATACAACCCCAGCTGGTTAGCCCAGGACAAGACAGGACTGACTGGAGGTGTGCCTTGGGACATGTGTCCTCCCTTTCTCCTGGGAATAGACTGCAATTTGTTACCCACATTTTGGATTCCAGAATGGCTCCAGTGAAATGGCATAAATTACATTCGCGAAAGAAACGCATAAATCAAATCAAAGCAAAGTTTGTCATGTGCACCGAATACAACAGGTGTAGACCTTACAGTGAAATGCTTACTTACAGGCTCTAACCAATAGTGCGAAAAAAGGTGTGTGTGTGTGTGTGTGTGTGTGTGTGTGTGTGTGTGTAGGTAAGTAAAGAAATAAAACAACAGTAAAAAGACATTTGAAAATAAGAGGCTATATACAGACACCGTTTAGTCAGGCTTAATGAGGTAGTATGTACGTGAACGTATAGTTAAAGTGACTATGCATATAAGATAAAGAGAGAGTAGCAGCAGCGTAAAAGAGGGGTTGGGGTGGCACACAATGCAAATAGTCCGGGTAACCATTTGGTTACCTGTTCATGAGTCTTATGGCTTGGGGGTAAAAACTGTTGAGAGGCCTTTTTGTCCTAGACTTGGCACTCCGGTACCGCTTGCCATGTGGTAGTAGAGACAACAGTCTACGACTGTGGTGGCTGGGGTCTTTGACAATTTTTAGGGCCGTCCTCTGGCACCGCCTGGTGTAGAGGTCCTGGATGGCAGGTAGAGGTCTCTGACCTCCTCCCTATAGGCTGTCTCGTCGTTGTCGTTGATCAGGCCTACCACTGTTTGCCGTCTGCAAACTTAATGATGGTGTTGGAGTCGTGCCTGGCCATGCAGTCGTGGGTGAAAAGGGAGTACAGGAGGGGACTGAGCACGCACCCCTGGGGAGCTTCAGTGTTGAGGATCAGCGTGGCAGATGTGTTGCTACCTACCCTCACCACCTGGGGGCGGCCCATCAGGAAGTCCAGGATCCAGTTGCAGAGGGAGGTGTTTAGTCCCAGGTTCCTTAGCTTAGTGATGAGCTTTGAGGGTACTATGGTGTTGAACGCTGAGCTGTCGTCAATGAATACCATTCTCACATAGGTATTCCTTTTGTCCAGGTGGGAAAGAGCAGTGTGGATATAGAGATTAGAGATTGCATAGAGTGGATTTGTTTCTGCGGTATGCTATCCAGTGCCATCTCCAAGCACCAGCCCTCCGATGGCAGCCCCCTGCACCAGGCTGTCTCTCCGTCTCATCCCTACAGGAGCTCCCGCCTGTCCAGCACTGCCAGAGCCTTCCTCCTGCCCAGCGCTGCCAGAGTCTTCCATCTGTCCTGAGCTGCCAGAGTCTCCCGTTTGTCCTGAGCCGTCAGAGTCTCCCGTCTGTCCTGAGCCGCCAGAGTCTCCCATCTGTCCTGAGCCGCCAGAGTCTCCCGTCTGTCCTGAGCCGCCGGAGTCTTCCGTCTGTCCTGAGCCGCCGGAGTCTCCCGTCTGTCCTGAGCCGCCGGAGTCTCCCGTCTGTCCTGAGCCGCCAGAGTCTCCCTTCTGTCCTGAGCCGCCAGAGTCTCCCGTCTGTCCTGAGCTGCCAGAGTCTCCCGTCTGTCCTGAGCCGCCAGAGTCTCCCATCTGTCCTGAGCCGTCAGAGCCGCCAGTCTGTCCTGAGCCGTCAGAGCCGCCAGTCTGTCCTGAGCCGTCAAAGCCACCAGTTTGTCCTGAGCCGCCAGCCAGCCAGGAGCCGCCAGAGCCGCCAGCCAGCCAGGACCCGCCAGAGACGCCAGCCAGCCAGGAGCCGCCAGAGCCGTTAGCCAGCCAGGAGCCGCCAGAGCCGTCAATCAGTCCGGAGCTGCCCCTTAGTCCGGAGCTGCCCCTCAGTCCGGAGCTGCCCCTCAGTCTGGAGCTGCCCCTCAGTCCGGAGCTGCCCCTCAGTCCGGAGCTGCCCCTCAGTCCGGAGATACCCCTCAACCCGGAGATGCCCCTCAGTCCGGAGATGCCCCTCAGTCTGGAGCTGCCCCTCAGTCCGGAGCTGCCCCTCAGTCCGGAGCTGCCCCTCAGTCCAGAGGCGCTCCTCAGTCCAGTGGGGCCTTTAATTAGGGTCTTAGACCCAAGGTCGGAGGCGAGGGTCGCCACTCTAAAGAGGCCCTTGAAGAGGGTAATGACTATGGTGGAGTGGGGTCCACGTCCCGCGCCAGAGCCGCCACCGCTGCCAGATGCCCACCCAGACCCTCTCCTATAGGTTTAGGTTTTGCGGCCGAGGTCCGCACCTTAGGGGGGGTACTGTCACACTCTGACCATTATTTGAGTTGTTTGTTTCTATGTTTTGTCTGGTCAGGGTGTGATATGAGTGGGCATTATATGTTGCATGTCTAGTTAGTCTGTTTCTATATGTTTTGGCCTGATATGGTTCTCAATCAGTGGCAGGTGTTTGTCGTTGTCTCTGATTGGGAACCATATTTAGGTAGCCTGTTCTGTATTGTGGTTCGTGGGTTATTGTCTATGTGTAGTTGCCTGTGTCTGCACTTGTTGTCATAGCGTCACGTTCATTTTGTTGTTTTTGTTTAAGAGTTCTTCGTGTTTTTTCGTCATTCAATAAAATAATGGATTCACACCATGCTGCACTTTGGTCTACTCCATTCAATGAACGTGACAGGTATTACAGACTCAATCAGGGACACGTTGAAAATGTCAGTGAAGACACCGGCCAGTTGGCCAGCACATGCCTGGAGCACACATCCTGGGAATCCGTCTGGCCCCACAGCCTTGAGTATGTTGACCTGTTTAAAGGTTCTACTCACATCGGCTACGGAGAGCGTAATCACACAGTTGTCCGGAACAGCTGATGCTCTCATGCATGCCTCAGTGTTGCTTGCCTCAAAGCGAGCATAGAAGTGAGTTAGCTCGTCTGGTAGGCTCGTGCCCCTTTGTAGTCTGTAATAGTTTGCAAGCCCTGCCACATCCGACGAGCCTCGGAGCCGGTGTAGTATGATTCAATCTTAGCCCTGTATTGACGCTTTACCTTTTTGATGGTTAGTCACAGAGCATAGCGGGATTTCTTGTAAGCTTCTGGGTTAGAGTCCCCCACCTTGTAAGCGGAAGCTCTACCCTTTAGATCAGTGCGAATGTTGCCTGTAATCCATGGCTTCTGGTTGGGGTATGTACGTACAGTCACTGTGGGGACGATGTCCTCAATGCACTTATTGATAAAGCCAGTGACTGATGTGGTGTACACCTCAATATCATCGGAAGAATCCCGGAACATGTTCCAGTCTGTGATAGCACATGTTTTATTCCATGTTCAAAGAAATGCATTGTTATTGGTCTCCTCATCCTGAGTATATCCCACGTTTTAAATGGGTTTTCTCAAACTGATATCGATGCAATCCAATACATTCAGGTAGTCCCAAGCTGAAAATGTTGATGTTTTACCGCCCTCTGTTGGCCTGATAATGTAAACGTCAACCTATACAACACATACCTGTTGAGGATTTTGATTGACATTTGGGTTGTATGTGTTATGTTTTGATTGCTAGTGGAGACAGACAACTCGCAGATTGTGTTGGACAATGACTCAGCCCAGCATCTGAAGCTGAGGGAGAGACAGCGCTTCTTTGAGGAGGTGTATCAGCACGATATGGACATACTCCTGTCCTCGGCTAACCTGCACATTGACAGCAGGAAACGTAAGAGATGCTCAACGCGCACACCTACACCTACACACACACCTACACACCCACACCCGCACACTCACAACCACACACACACACACCCCACATACAGTCTTGTACAGCTAACCTTGTGGGGACACACAATTCGATCCCATTCAAAATCCTATTTTCCATAACACCTAACCCTAACCCAAAAACCTAACCTTAACCATAAACCTAAACCTAGCTCCTAACCCTAACCATAAAACTAACCCTAGTTCCTAACCCTAACCCTAATTATAACCTTAACCCTAAACCCCTTAGAAATAGCATTTGACCTTGTGGGGACCAACAAAATTTCCCATTTGGTAAAATGTTGGTTATTTTACTATTATTGTGGGGACTTCTGGTCCACAAAGGATAAGCCTCTATTAGGTAATCTATGGACTTATTAGAACGCACATTCCAGTCCAAATAAACAGCACATAATTGATTTAATGATAAGTAGTAGATATACAGCCAGTATCTGAGTGTGATGTGTTGTCCATACAGCTCCCATGGGCAGTATCTCCTCTATGGAGGTGAACGTGGACATGCTGGAGCAGATGGATCTCATGGACATCTCTGACCAGGAAGCTCTGGATGTGTTCCTCAACTCTGGGGCCAACAACAGCCCACTGGTCTCCCCTTTACCAGGTAATTATGCCACCTTCCTAGCCCCATAAATAACATACTTACCAGGTGTGCTTTTAGGGGAGGGGATCCATAATTGGTCACTTCGTTTCTTAAAATAAGGTTTAAATGTGGAGAGATGTTCTTTCTAGAGTGGAATGTACAATTAGCCATTCTAGAGTGGAAATCAGGTCATTATAAAAAAGTAACAAAAGCAGTAGTGACTTTATACTTAGAATTTGAGGAGGATCGAGGACATTTTTTGGGAAAAAAATATCATATTTTTCATCAAGTTGTTAGTAATTTCCCTGCGCTCACTATAACATTGCAGCACCAATGTGCATTGTTTACGTCTGGCATCAGCAAGCCCTAAATTACGCCATAGTCGAGAGCTAGCTAGTAGCTAGCTAACATGCTCATGTATGCACAATTGCAGCACAAATAAAAACACAGTCTTACCCTTTTGAAATGAACTCCATTGTGAAACATGCTAGCTATAGTATGCTTAGCTAACTTGAAAATGTCTATGTATTCTTCTCTGAATTAAAAATCTCTCTCCCTATATTGATCTTCTGAATCAAGCATGTGGGCTACAGCATGTGAGATTATTCAATTATTTGATTGGATGCGAAAGAAAAAAGTACTTGCTACTGCAAGAGATCTGATTGGTTACCTGTTCATTCTCCCTGGGTTTGAACTGGAGTCAATTGAGCTGGAGGACAAACTTTGCCTTCCTCCCGTATATGAGGTGCTGTTGAGACTACCTTGCAAAACTTTTTTTGTGACATGCATTTACATTTAAGTCACTTAGTAGAAGTTATTTTACAGAGCGACTTACAGTTAGACGTTTTAAGATATTTAGTATATCAAAAATGTATACATGTTTTCATGTTTCATGCTTCTTTTAAAAATTGTTTAAAAAAATTCAGATAGAAGAGGATGGTCGCACACTTCCAACAATGACCAGTCTCTTCTGAACTAGAATGTAGAACTGTTCTGTACTTGAGTGCAAAGGCCTATCAGTTCCATTGGTGGTTCCAGTGGTGGTTCTAGTGGTGGTTCTAGTTGTTCTAGTGGTGGCTCTAGTGGTTCCAGTGGTGATTCTAGAGGTGAATCTAGTGGTTCTAGCGGTAGTTCTAGTGGTGGTTCTAGTGTTTCTAGTGGTAGTTCTAGTGGTGGTTCTCATGGTTCCAGTGGAGATTCTAGTGGTTGTTCTAGTGGTTCTAGTGATGGTTCTAGTGGTGGTTCTAGTAGTTCTAGTGGTAGTTCTGGTGGTTCTAGTGGTAGTTCTAGTGGTTCTAGTCTTGGTGCTAGTGGTGGTTCTAGTAGTTCTGGTGGTGGTTCTAGTGGTTCTAGTGGTAGTTCTAGTAGTTATAGTGGTGATTCTAGTGTTTCTAGTGTTGGTTCTAGTGATAGTTCTAGTGGTTCTAGTGGTAGTTCTGGTGGTTCTAGTGATTGTTCTGGTGGTGGTTGTAGTGGTGGTTCTAGTGCTTCCAGTGGTGGTTCTAGTTGTTGTAGTGGTGGTTCTAGTGGTGGCTCTATTGGGGGTTTTAGTGGTGGTCTAGTGGTTCTGGATGGAACCTTATTATCTCTCTGGTTTTCCTGCTCCTGTCATTGTGACCCTACAGGTTTATCAACTCATCCCTGTCCTCTTACAAAACTCTGCTGCTCTACCCTCAACCACAGAGACTTCACAATCTGATTGGTGCAGTATCTCATTTAAGATGTGAAACTAAAGATAGAAGTATGACACAAGAGATTGAACCTGCTTTTGTATTGTGTATGTGTGAAATGTCTGCATCACCCAGAAAAGGTTGTTGTGTTTCTCTTTCATGCAAACTGACATATGGCAAATAGGGATTCTGTTTTCAGAAGCAGTTTTATTTACCCTGGTATCAGATCACTGTGGTGAGAGAGAGGGATCAGGGGTATCGAGACTCTCAGCGAGGAAATCGGTGCAAACCTTTTGGTTTGTTTTATATATATATCAATAACTCAGTATGAAAGGAACAGTTTTATTTACCCTGGTATCAGATCACTGTGGTGAGAGAGAGGGATCAGGGGTATCGAGACTCTCAGCGAGGAAATCGGTGCAAACCTTTTGGTTTGTTTTATATATATATCAATAACTCAGTATGAAAGGAACAGTTTTATTTACCCTGGTATCAGATCACTGTGGTGAGAGAGAGGGATCAGGGGTATCGAGACTCTCAGCGAGGAAATCGGTGCAAACCTTTTGGTTTGTTTTATATATATATCAATAACTCAGTATGAAAGGAACAGTTTTATTTACCCTGGTATCAGATCACTGTGGTGAGAGAGAGGGATCAGGGGTATCGAGACTCTCAGCGAGGAAATCGGTGCAAACCTTTTGGTTTGTTTTATATATATATCAATAACTCAGTATGAAAGGAACAGTTTTATTTACCCTGGTATCAGATCACTGTGGTGAGAGAGAGGGATCAGGGGTATCGAGACTCTCAGCGAGGAAATCGGTGCAAACCTTTTGGTTTGTTTTATATATATATCAATAACTCAGTATGAAAGGAACAGTTTTATTTACCCTGGTATCAGATCACTGTGGTGAGAGAGAGGGATCAGGGGTATCGAGACTCTCAGCGAGGAAATCGGTGCAAACCTTTTGGTTTGTTTTATATATATATCAATAACTCAGTATGAAAGGAACAGTTTTATTTACCCTGGTATCAGATCACTGTGGTGAGAGAGAGGGATCAGGGGTATCGAGACTCTCAGCGAGGAAATCGGTGCAAACCTTTTGGTTTGTTTTATATATATCAATAACTCAGTATGAAAGGAACAGTTTTATTTACCCTGGTATCAGATCACTGTGGTGAGAGAGAGGGATCAGGGGTATCGAGACTCTCAGCGAGGAAATCGGTGCAAACCTTTTGGTTTGTTTTATATATATCAATAACTCAGTATGAAAGGAACAGTTTTATTTACCCTGGCATCAGATCACTGTGGTGAGAGAGAGGGATCAGGGGTATCGAGACTCTCAGCGAGGAAATCGGTGCAAACCTTTTGGTTTGTTTTATATATATATCAATAACTCAGTATGAAAGGAACAGTTTTATTTGTTAGACACCATTGACATACTGAAGACAAAGACCTCATTATTTCTCTATTATAGCCAATATTACTGTCATTAACTGGTTTACCCATCACACCCACTAGAAACTCATTACAAACAGTTGAGGAATGCTCACTTGAAAGCATGTGGTTTGCCCCACCTATCATCAAGGGATTTATGGTCACACTTTATTTGCTCTACAGATGGTCATACTGTCTGTTGATAAGTAACTGTTGATAAACAACTGAAGATCTGTTGATAAGCAGCTGCTTGCTAAGGTTACCGTTAGGTTAAGGTTTAGATTAAGTGCTCAGGTAAAGGTTAAGGTTAGAGTTAAGGCTAGGGCTAGTAGATAGTGTGGTTAACCGTGGGTGTTGGGTTGAGCGTGCAGAGATTGACACAGAGACAGGGAGGTTTTAGTCAGCAAAAACAACTTTACTAGGACAGAAAATAAACATAACAAAGAAAATCACTTTGGTTTGGTCCTTCTCCTCTACTTTTGCTTGGTGTCGTCTCTCCCCGTTCTCCCTCGCGGTGTGCCACAGTCCTCCTTTTATTTGGCCTCCACTCCTGGTTGGCACTTTCCCCTAATTACCTCCACTTGGAGCTGTCCGTGTCGGGGTGCCCATCTGCCGTATTCCCAGGAGAGGGAGTCAACGTCGCCTCACGTACCTCCCCTCTATTACCATTCCCCGGGGTAGACCTGCTGGGATACCACGATAGTTACTTGAAATGTTACTGATAGTTTGTAGAACATCTACAGATGGACTATCCAAATATAGTGTTACCATTTTTTCATCAGTCTGTTACTGCATTTGATTTAATAATAGAGATGGTATCAACAGAACATAAAACTTCCATCTCAAATGTTATGGCAGTGCGACTGACGACGTCTTGTTGTTTACAAAACACTGAGAAAATGGTGAGGTACTTTGAAAGGATGGTAAATGTAAGTGGCATTTCAAATGATCCCAACAAAGACTGTCTGGATTGATACAAATTCCTTTCAGTGGTAATTACAGTCTTTTCATATCATTTCTATGCCTTGAATCTCAGTGTCATGATGTTTGTTCCTTTTCCTATTATTTTCTACTCATGTCTTCTGTCTGCTCCTCTGGCCCACACCAGAGGTAGACGATGAAGAGGAAGATGAGGAAGACGAGAGTAAAGAAGTTGTCTACAGGGAGCGTGTGCCAACTTGCGACATTCACCGGGGGTCAAAATCTCGCATGTCATCCACCTCTTCTGGTTCCAGTGACACCAGCGGGGGCGGGACCGACACCCATGTGGTCCAATCAGATGATGAGGAGGTGCACGCAGACACCCTGTTGCTGACCTCCGTGCCTCGAACAAAAGATGAAGAGGCAGAGGAAGAAGAGAAGTGAGGCCTGCCTGCTCCATTGTCATAGACACAAGCCACTTGCTGTTCTGACTGTTGTCAATGACAACAAGGAGATGGTAAACAGACTAACTCGGAGATCCATACATATACAGTACCATCACTTCCTCTTTACATGTTACTGACGCCCCTGGAATTCCTTGTGGGAAACCCCTAGCATGGACAACCCTTGTTATTCTTTGGTGTGTTGTTATCGGTCAACCCACTGGGCACAGACACCATTTAAACATCAAATGTTTATTTACATTTGGTTGAAATGTCAACTAATGTGAATTCAACATGAAATAAACAAAAAATGTCACCATGTCATGTGATTTAGGTTAAAAGTTGGGTGAAAGAAAGACTAAATTCCCTTACGTTGAAGACTTTTTGCAAATCGAATCAGTTTTCCACATTTGATTCATTGTCATCAGATTGCATTTTTTGGTTGAAATTATGTTTAAACAACATTGATGCAACCAGTTTTTGCCCAGTGGGAATTGATTCTCTGCGTAACTATGAAACTACTTATTGATGACTCCTCATTGTTTCTACTTAGCACTATTATAAGGAACACTCAGTTTTCACCGTTTTTTCTTCTGTTGCTTCAGAGCAATATACGTGTATTGTGTTCAACCATTATCAAGGTGCCAATATTGTGTTCTGCATATTTATCATACACAGAATATCATTGTTTGAGGGAGGAATGTCCAGATAGATATCTGTCTCACATAAGAACCTGTGAACAACAACTTTAGTAAGACTAAATTCTAGATCCAATCCTATCCATTCATTAATGCTGCTATATAAACACTGAATTCTAACATGACTCTTTGCTGCATGATTTGGAACAGTTAGTAGGGGAAGTCTCAAGCGGTTTGGTTTCATTTGTTCTCAGTCAAGGTATTTACCTCCCTTTATGTGACAGTTGACAGAGAATCCAACATGTAGTAACATAACACAGTCAACTCACACACACACACACGCACTAGTCTACATTAGCATACTGGATTCTCTTCTTTGGTTTCTGCTATTGCTATTCCCTCCAGCTCAGGACACCTTGACCACGGCCATTTCAAATCTTTAAGTCGGTTATCTACAGTAGCTATATAAATTATTTTACTTATAAGTTAATGACATGTACCCAATGATTCTTGAAGAACTTATAAATGCCTCATGAGCTTAGCTCAACTGTCGTACCCCATCAGAGCCCAAAATGTAAGCTTATTTTACTTTGTAAACAAAGTAAATGTAAACAATTTCTCCAGCCCCATACCTCAGCTTGCCCCTTTAAGAGGGTCAGAAAGATTTAAGAGTGGTATTTAGAAGTACAATCATCCCTGTGTGGCATTCCCCTATGTCAGAATGAGTTAAGGCAATGTCTCACCAGAACAACACCTTGGTATTGGTAAAGGCCTTGGTCTCATTCAGACAATACCAGCCAGTTACAGGAAATTCACGACACTAGCTACTAGACTAGGGAGGCGTAACCTTACCCAGACTTTTGTTTCTGCTTGGTTGGAGCAAAATCCTGCACCCACACCTGCCATCACAAGGTAAGGTTTTAATTCAGTACATACTGATGTTTTAACTGTAAAAGAAAAGTAGAGAGCAGGAGTGAGCCACACAGTCCCCAGCCTCATGTTGTCTGGTTATACTCATCTGAGTACCATGAAATGCATGCCACATTGTAAATGTACTGTATGTTCTGTAAAGTTCTGATCATCTGCTATGAGGTGTATCATTTCCAGTGTTTTTCCTGGCACTTCAGATAAAATTGTATGCCTATCTATGCATGAAGCAAGTCTTGTGAGGACAAACAGGGCGTCTTTCCTCCCTGTAGCCTCCTATTGAGCTGAATGTTGAGGGTTGGATATGTAGACACTGTAGAAACTTGGCACACAAAGTGGTTTATGCCAGTTTTTCGGGTGTTAGAGTATATCAACAAGCTGGAATGGTTTGTGTGTATGTGGGGTGTGTGTGTGGGTGTGCGCATGCATGCATGTGTTCATTGCAAGAGAACAGTAGAGAGCAGCCTCATGTTGTCTGGTTGTACTCCTCTCACCATGAATGTGACTGTGTTTGTGAGTGTACATGTGCTTTCTGGTTTTATAATGGTCCTTTTTTGACAGTGGAAAACATGGTTGTGTGTATAATTTCCCTCTCTTTATGAGCTCCCAATCAAGATAAAGAATAAAATGAATACAATTGCCAAACAAATACAACATATTTTCTTTCTTTTTTAAGAGTGCCATACATGTTGGTGTGTGTGTTCAAGCTCTCTACTAGAAAAAACATTGTGGGTCTCCTTCTGACACTGTGCTGTTAGTATATAATAACAATTTGAGACTTGAATTCTTCTATATACCTCTATGTTCATTTTAATGACCTCCACATCACAGTCTGGGAATCACATTAAAAAAACAGAGCCAAGATGAGGACCAACCAGTTTTCAGTCTGATTTCCAACCTCAGGAGTCTCTTCCTGGAGTTGAGGATGGGTGGAAAATAGAAAAGTTAGTCACTGGCAAGTTGTTTTAAGTCCGGGGGCGCTAGTGGCACGTCTGGAGTTGAAGATGAGAACAGGATTGAAACTGAAGGTTGTTCCAGTTACTTTTATAATGAGAAATTATAGGGAAATCATAGGGTTTAGATAGCGTGACATCTGGGTGTGAATCTCGGGTCATTTAGAAGGGAGGAGTTTGTTGTTAAGTACCTCTCAACAAATTACTCTTTGCCTCATTGACAACAAAGTATACTTGATACGTAGCATTTGGATTAACCCAGTAATTCCCACACTATCAAGACACTAAGAAGATGAACAGGTTTACTCAGTGCCTATACTGTTCACAGTAGGCCTGCATAAAAAACAAAAATATACCATTGAAGTCAAATCCATACCTTTTCACTTCTGGACATAACCTCAGCTAAAACATCTCTAGCCTACACTCTAGCCAACATCCCCAGGACACAAAGCATATCATTGTTTTACGTACTGTACAGAAAATACCCGTTGGCACATAACTCTATTCTGATACTTGTGAAAAGCCATAAAAAGCCATGCAAATCTTAAATTAAGAAATAGTAAAGGTTGAGGAGAAGGATCGGTTAGGTTACTGTAGAATTATGTTTACTGTGTGCACTGTAAAAAAAACTATTCTGATGAAACCTGGGCACTATTCAACTTGGTCACACTTTATTTGGAAAGTCTGGATCTTCCATCTTTAGATGCACTACAGATTGTCATACTATCAACAAACTATCTGTTGATAAGCAGCTGCTTGCTAAAGTTATGTTTAGAGTTAGGTTTAGTATAAGGGTTAGAGTAAGGGTTAAGGTTAGGCTTAGGTTTAAGGTTAGGAATAAGGGTTACGGTTAGGGTTAGAGCTAGGGTTAGCAGATAGTTAGTTGAAATGTTACTGATAGTCTGTCGATGACATACAGATGGACTATCCAAGTAAAGTGTTACCTTCAACTTTATTGGATGCTCTGTACAGTTTTCATACGCTTGCATTTTGTCTGTAAATTGATCTGAAACTAAGTTCAGGTCATTTAGTCAAGTTCATAATAGTTGTTCGATGTCATTGCCAGTCACATATATCTCCAAATGCTCAGTGTTTGGTATTTAACCCATACATTTAAGCCCTGTCAAATTATTTTTGACCTTACTGCTATTAGCCCAAACAAATACACTCACTACATGGATCAACACCTAGTCCCACCAAAATCTAAAGGAAGTTTGTTCTGAAGTGTCTATCCTATATCTGAGAGATATCACACATTTTTTTATTTTCTTTTTACATGTATTTAACCTCTTTTGTTCCCCACTAAACAGAGACATATATACTGTACTTCCATAAATATTTTCAACTGGCACCAGAGGGGCCTTCAGATGAGTTTTGAGGCCTGTGGGCATCCTAGAGCCAAACAACAGCCATGTAAATTTGCACAAAGGGTTGTTATTAGTGTGATATTATTGTGTAGGCCAAACCATTTGGACACTACAGACGATTTTGTGAGAAGACAGACTTTCTGGACGTCTCAGATATCTCTAGCTTAAACTGAAAGATTTTTATGTGGATTTGTGTATGATGCTAAATTTGACATCAACCTTATGTGTTTTAAAATACTATCACCTAGTATTATATATCAGAGTGGCACTGACAAGCTAATGTTGTGGTTGGCATGCAAGACAATGGCACAGTTTACCCTACAGCTCTAGACAATAGAGTAATGTTCTAAATCATGACCTGTAAATGGAATCTGGACTGGTCCCAGCTCTCAGAGTGCTGTCATTTCTTACAGGGCTCAGGGGTGGGTTCATGTCTGGGAGGAAGAACAGTCAATGTTTTTTTATTTTACCTTTATTTAACTAGGCAAGTCAGTTAAGAACAAATTCTTATTTTCAATGACGGCCTGGGAACAGTGGGTTAACTGCCTGTTCAGGGGCAGAATGACAGATTTGTACCTTGTCAGCTCGGGGGTTTGAACTCGCAACCTTCCGGTTACTAGTCCAACACTCTAACCACTAGGCTACCCTGCTGCCCCCGGTAAGACATCACATTTCACAACTGGTTTAATGAGTCTCCTAGAGTGTTTTTTCTGCACCCATACAGAGGTTTCCATGCTCCATCACAGACCCACAGGCCCTGTCAAGAAACAACCCTTCATATGAAATGGTTGCATTGATATATTTGGTATTTGGTATTTTATTAGAATCCCCATTATCTGTTGCAAAAGCAGCAGCTACTCTTCCTGGGGTCCACACAAAACATGAAACATGACATAATACAGAACATAAATAAACAAGAACAGCTCAAGGACAGAACTACATAAAAAAAATTGTAAAGGCTATCTAGGTCAAATATGGGAGAGGTGTTGTGCCGTGAGGTGTTGCTTTATCTGTTTTTGAAACGAGGTTTGTTATTTATTTGAGCAATATGAGATGAAACAGAGTTCCATGCAATAATAGCTCTATGTAATACTGTACGCTTTCTTGATTTGATCATTTGGGGACTGTGAAAAGACCCCTGGTGGCATGTCTGGCATGTCTTTTCAAGAATTTCCCCCACTCTTCCCTACCATTAAATCAAGGAAATTCTTACAAAGTTTGAGGATATTTTTCAATGAAAGTAAAGGACAGTAATGTTAGGACAAAAGTCAAAATCCCAGTTTAATAGGCAATGAGATAAATGTTTCAATAAAGGAGTGTATATATATTTGACCTGGTAAGTGTGTGTGTCAGAGGCGTGTGCAAGTTTCCATGCAAATAATTTGGGATTTTCAACACAATGTTTCTTATAAAAAGAAGAAGTGATACAGTCAGTCTCTCCTCAACTCTTAACCAAGAGACTGGCATGCATAGTATTTATATCAGCCCTCTGATTACAATGAAGTGAAAGAAGTGCCGCTCTGTTCTGGGCCAGCTGCAGCTTAACTAGGTCTTTTTGCAGCACTGGACCACGACTGGACAATAATCAAGACAAGACAAAACTAGAGCCTGCAGATCTTGCTTTTTGGAGAGTGGTGTCAAAAAAGCAGATCATCTCTTTATAACGGACAGACCTCTCTCCATCTTCACAACCATTGAATTTTGATGTTTTGACCATGACAGTTTACAATCTAAGCTAACGCTAAGTAATTTAATCCCCTCAACTTGTTCAACAGCTACACGATTCACTATCAAATTTGCAATACTTTTCTTTCATTATTAGTGTTTTTATGCAGGAATACGATGGCTCACTGTTCGTTGTTGGTATTTTCTGCCTAAGTTTGCCCACTTTGCCAATGAAGTAATCATTAAAATAATTGGCAACATCAAACGGTTGTGGTGAATAAGCCATCTGATTCAATGAAAAATGTCGTTGATCTTTGATCGCCGGCTTTGGTCTTTGTCATGGTAGCTAGCAACATAGGTTACGCTGTTACCACAATGGCCAACCGCTTCATAGCCTGCGTTCAAGCCCTCAAGAAAATCCTGCTATCTTGATATGCAGCTAGCTAGCAGCTAGGCTAACTGCAACCCCAAATAGCTCCTCAGACCCGTCCTTGGTCGGCAGGATCACTGGCAACTGATGCCAACTGCCTCGCGAGATCCAAACTAAAATGTTAGCTAGCTACTAGGACATTTCAAATACACTTTCAAAACAACAAACGACTTGCCTTCAGATTGGAATGTTCACCATATTTTCTGTAGGCCTATAAAATCATTTCTGAGATCTGGGTAGTGTCTATCAGTGTAGAGTTTGAGACCACCTAAGGCGATACTGATTCAAAACCAACACCGGGGTGAATCGAGTCAAAGTCAAGACCAGAGAGGAGAGGAGGGGAGACCGAGTTAATTAAGACCAAGACCAGAAAGTCTAAGTCTAATTCAAGACAATGATTATAATTTTGTCAAATCACCACCACAATCAGAGTTCAAAATGTCCAGTATTTCTGGGTTCATATTTCAGAAGAACATCTGGATTCTTTAGACATTCAGAATGGTGAAAACATGCATACTGCAGCCAAATAAAGCCAATCTACAAATTATTGCCAACCCAAGCACAGATGGGAACAATGAGGGATTTATAAAATAACAACATTTAATATATATATATACACACACACTACCATTCAAAAGTTTGGGGTCACTTAAAAATGTCCTCATTTTTGAAAGAAAAGCAATTGATCATTAGGAAACACATTTGCAATTATGTTAGCACAGCTAAAAACTGTTGTCCTGATTAAAGAAGAAATACAACTGGCCTTCTTTAGACTAGTTGAGTATCTGGAGCATCATTTGTGGGTTCAATTACAGGCTCAAAATGGCCAGAAACAAATACCTTTGTTTCTGGCCATTCACTTAATTCTGAGTGAATGAACTTTTCAAGAATTTCCCCCACTCTTCCCTGCCATTAAATGAAGAAAATTCTGACAAAGTTTGAGGATATTTTTCAATGAAAGTAAAGGACAGTAATGTTAGAACAAAAGTCAAAATCCCAGTTTAATAGGCAATAAGATAAATGTTTCAATAAAAGAGTGTATATATATATTTGACCTGGGGAAGTGGTTTAATGCACTGACTGAATGGAAGCTGATCATTTTTCTGATAGTTTTTTTTACTCAGCTGGTCTCAGACCAAATGTATCGGACACCAAGACAATACCGAGACACTCAATATGTAGTCTTGAGACCGAGACGGGCCTTGAGTACTACAACACTGGTGTCTAGGATGAGTTCTCTTGTTATGCAATGGGTGGGTCTAATCCTGAATGCTGATTGGTAACAAACACAACACATTCCAACCAGTGTCTGTTCCACAAGTTACCACCGGATAAATCTATGCCCTTAAAATTTACTCTGTGGCATCTGACTGCAGTCCACTGTCTCAGCCCAGCCAGGCAATTCATAAACGTGATCTCTGTCACGGTCGTTGGAATGAATGGACCAAGGCGCAGCGTACTTCCATGTGTTTAATAAATATGCAACTCACCAAAAATAATATAGACCGAAATGTGACGTTCTGGGCTGCTCACAGGCAGCTACACAAAAACAAGATCCCACATAAAACAGGTGGAAAAAAGGCTGCCTAAATAGGATCCCCAATCAGAGACAACGATAGACAGCTGTTTGTTTGGAAACCATACCAGGCCAACATAGAAATGCAAAAACTAGAGTACCAACCCTAGTCACACCCTGACCTAACCAAAATAGAGAATAAAAAGGATCTCTAGGGTCAGGGTGTGACAATCTCCACCTCAGATTTGTATAAACCTTACTGTTTGTTTCTCCGACATTTGCAACATTGTTTCAATTTTCAACTTCGATCTACAGCTGTCCCATAGTTATGAACGAGTCGGGAATCGAGATGAGATAAACTGGCAGGCTACATTTCTCAGCCAGTTGAAATCATGAATCAGCGGTCATAATTTTTATGGATATACAGTTGAAGTCGGAAGGTTAAATACACCTTAGCCAAATACATTTAAACTCAGTTTTTCACAATTCCTGACATTTAATCCAAGTAAAAATTCCCTGTTTTAGGTCAGTTAAGATCACCACTTTATTTTAAGAATGTGAAATGTCAGAATAATAGTCAAGAAAATTATTAATTTCAGCATTTATTTATTTCATCACATTCCCAGTGGGTCAGAAGTTTACATACACTCAATTATTATGTGGTAACACTGCCTTTAAATTGTTTAACTTGGTTCAAAAGTTTCATGTAGCCTTCCACAAGCTTCCCACATTACGTTGGTTAAATATTGGCCCATTTCTCCTTACAGAGCCGGTGTAACTGAGTCAGGTTTGAAGGCCTCCTTGCTCACACACACTTTCAGTTCTGGCCATAAATTGTCTATGGGATTGAGGTCAGGGCTTTGTGATGGCCACTCCAATAGATTGACTTTGTTGTCCTTAAGCCATTTTGCCACAACATTGGAAGTATGCTTGGGGCCATTGTCCATTTGGAAGATCCATTTGCGACCAAACTTTAACTTCCTGACTGATGTCTTGAGATGTTGCTTCAATATAGCTACATAATTCTCCTCCTGATGATGCCATCTATTTTGTGAAGTGTACCAGTCCCTCCAAAGCATCCCCACAACATGATGCTGCCACCCCCGTACTTCATGATTGGGATGGTGTTCTTCGGCTTGCAAGCATCCTCCTTTTTCCTCCAAACATAACGATGGTTATTATGGCCAAACAGTTCTATTTTTGTTTCATCAGACCAGAGGACATTTCTCCAAAAAGTACGATCTTTGTCCCCATGTGCAGTTGCAAACCGTAGTCTGGCTTTTTTTATGGCGGTTTTGGAGCAGTGGCTTCTTCCTTGCTGATCGGCCTTTCAGGTTATGTCGATATAGGACTAATTTTACTGTGAACGTGGTACCTTCAGCCGTTTTTAAAATGCTCCCAAGGATAAACAAGACTTGTGAAAGTCTACAAATCTTTTTCTGAGGTCTTGACTGATTTATTTTGATTTCCCTATGATCTCAAGCAAAGAGGCACTGAGTTTGAAGGTAGGACTTGAAATACACCCACAGGTACACCTCTAATTGACTCAAAGTATGACTCAGAAGCTTCTAAAGCCATGACATCATTTTCTGAAATGTTCCAAGCTGTTCAAAGGCACAGTCAACTTAGTGTATGCAAACTTCTGACCCACTGGAATTGTGATAGTGAATTATAAGTGAAATAATCTGTCTGTAAACATCTGTTGGAAGCATTACTTGTCATGCACAAAGTAGATGTCCTAATCGACTTGCCAAAACTATAGTTTGTTTACAAGAAATTTGTGGAGTGGTTGAAAAACAAGTTTTAATGACTCCAACCTAAGTGTATGTAGACTTCCGACTTCAACTGTATATACAAAGAAATGTCAATAGAAAAAAGGTCAAACAATGCAAAGTGCAGCTAGTTTGCAGTCTTTCCAGTTTCAGTTTGAAGTGATATTGTTAGCTGTGTTGTTGGCTATGTCCTCTGAATAACAATGTCCTGATGAGAGAGCGCATTTTCTATTCCAGGCAAAATCACGCCTCATTACCTCATTGTTATGGATGTGTCCAAATAAATGTCACTAGTAAACAGATTTAACAAATACAAATACTGTTGTTATTCTGGCTTAACTGTTTGAAGTGACTAAATTAGCCGTAATTGGCTCGCGAGCAAGCGAGGGATAAGAACATTGCCAGCCTGTATGACAATGGAACATTTAGAACGAACGACTGCGTCGTCTCCATACATACAGAACAAAAAGACTGAATGACTGGCGACCGAACCGATAGAACCAATGACCAGCCGGCTTGCGTAGCAACCCTAGATTTGTGTCGGGACTATATCTTGTGGAAGGATGAAATTATATGAATTAATTCATAAATGTAACGGTTTTAATCAAAATATGTAAATCATTATTTGAATATGTTGTTAACCAATTGTATAAAAGTGGTAAATGCCCTTGAAGCCAGTGTTTGGAGGATATATTGGCAGGGTTTGCTGGCTATCGGGCCTGACAACAACCGTGACAATATATCTTCCAAACACTGGCTTCTCGGGCATTATCAATTAACTGTAGGATGAGCATCAGGATGAGAACCTAACTGTGTACACATGAGCCTCACCTGCCACACAATGCACCTTATTAAAGCCCTGGGGACCTGAGGTGACACATCACAGCAACTGGTCATTAATGGCACACACCAACACAAGCACACACCCACACATGCACACATGCACACACTTACATACAGTCCCAGTCAAAAGTTTGGACACACCTACAGTGCACTCATTCAAGGGTTTTAATTTATTTGTACTGTTTTATACATTGAAGAGTAATAGTGAATACATCAAAACAATAAATAACACATATGGAATCATGTAGTGAACAAAAACATGTTAAACAAATCAAAATATATTATATATTTGAGATTCTTCAAAGTAGCCACCCTTTGCATTGATGATAGCTTTGCACACTATTGGCATTCGCTCAACCAGCTTCACCTGGAATGCTTTTCCAACAGTCTTGAAGGAGTTTCCACATATGCTGAGCACTTGCTGGCTGCTTTACCTTCACTCTGCGGTCAAACTCATCCCAAGCCATCTCAATTGGGTTGAGGTTGGGTGATTGTGGAGGCCAGGTCATCTGATGCAGCACTCCATCACTCTCCTTCTTGGTGAAATAGCCCTTAGACATCCTGGAGGTGTGTTGGGTCATTGTCATGTTGAAAAACAAATGATAGTCAGTCCCACTAAGCGCAAACCAGATGGGATGGCGTATCGCTGCAGAATGCTGTGGTTGCCAGGCTGGTTAAGTGTGCCTTGAATTCTAAATAAATCACTGAGAGTGTCACCAGTAAAGCACCCCCACACTATTACAACTCCTCCTCCAAGCTTCACAGTGGGAACCACACATGGAGAGATCATCCGTTCACCCACTCTGCGTTTCACAAAGACACAGCGGTTGGAACCAAAAGTCTCAAATTTGGACTCATCAGACCAAAGGACAGACCAAGGATATCAGACCACCAGTCGGATGTTCATTGCTCGAGTTTCTTTGCCCAAGCAAGTCTCTTCTTCTTATTGGTGTCCTTTAGTAGTGGTTTCTTTGCAGCAATTTGACCATGAAGGCCTGATTCACGCAGTCTCCTCTGAACAGTTGATGTTGAGATGTGTCTGTTACTTGAACTCTGTGAAGCATTTATTTGGGCTGCAATTTCTGAGGCTGGAAACTCTAATGAACTTATCCTCTGCAGCAGAGGTAAACCTGGGTCTTTCTTTCCTGTGGCGGTTTTCATAAGAGGCAGTTTCATCATAATGCTTGATGGTTTTTGTGACTGCACTTGAAGAAACTTTCAAAGTTCTTGAAATGTTACATATTGATTTAGGTAAAAACATTAACGTTAACGTCTAAACAAAAGACCAAGTTAAAATTTGCTGTTAGCTAGCTAATGTTAGCAGAGGTTAGATGGCTGGCTTGTTAACGTTACTCTATGGATTGTGATTTTAGTAAAAAAAAACATTGCCTGCTAACGTTAACATTACATGTCTAAACAAAAGATCCCAAGTTAAAGCTTGCTGGTTACACCTAAAGCACATGGACTTGCTGAGTGGTGAACTTCATCAACAACTATGCAGAGGATAGTGGAATAGTATTACCAGGACGCCACCCAGGACACAAACGCTTTGGTGGAAAGCTGCTGCCATCCCATGTGACAAAAGCAGCAGTGTGGCATCTCTACAAGGAATTGATGACAACACTTGGTATGTAAAGCATAAACACATTTTGATTATTTAATTGACCTCCAACATGATTGGCACTACTTTTATTGACCTCACATTTTTTCTGTATTTTCCAGAGGTACGTGTAGTCGGGTGGTCGTCCTTCAGGAATCTGTGGAGAAAATTGCTGCCCCACATCTCAAGCACGAAGCTGAGGACAGACCTGTGCTGGCAGTGCCAGAGGAACAACTCTCAGGTTTTCAGATCTGCCAATCTGCCAGAAGCTGTTAAGTCAGCCAAGCTGAAGAAGCAAGAGCAGCATCTCCTGCTTGTTCAGAGTGAGCGGTCTGTCTACAAGACGATGGTTGCTGACTGTAAGACCATCTGTCAAGACCTGTAGTTGTCTCTGGGGGGCCCCTACTGAACCAGCATGCAAAGACATCAGGATGCATTACAACTTTGATTTTGCTTAACAAGTAAGCAACATGCCCTCCTTTATACTGATTAAGAACATAGATGGATAGATAAATATACACAAAAAAATATACAAAAGTATTATTTTTTTTAAATATATATGTACATATTTGAATACATTTCACTGAGCGGTGTAAAGACTGACAGGGGTGAGACAATTAATTGTAAATGATCTTAATGTTCTTTTGTTGTTTGCAGCTGCACTACCCTTCTGAACCTATGCAGCCAGGTCCAATCTACATTTTAACTCCTCGCAAATGTTGGTTGTTTGGTGTCTGCTGTGAAGGAATACCACAACAAGTCAACTACTTGATTGAAGAAGGCAGCAGCGCAGTCATCAACTACATGCACCATTTCTTCACCAACTACGGAGTTGGGGAAACACATGTGGACCTGAATTGTGATAACTGCAGTGGCCAAAACAAGAACAAGTTTGTGCTCTGGTATTGTGCCTGGAGGACCATGCACAAGCTCCACCACAGTCTGGATCAGCTCTACCTGCAGTGCCTTTAGTCAAATGACTCTCTCCTACGTTGCGGCTACATTTTTTAAAAATTCTGCTGCTCAGCCACTTTACCCCTGATTGTATATAACTACCTCATCTATCACTGATATCGTTATTGATATTGTACATACGGTATATTTTATTTATATTGACACTATCTATTTATGATATTGCTACTATGCAAGTATTTGCAACCATTTACACCTTCTGTAGAGACCATCCACTTAGCAAGACTTATCGTGTGGTCGTAACATGATTTTGTGACATACCAAAACATTATCATGTGGCCGTAACAAGTGTCCACCACAAATATATGGCGCATGCATCTGTTTATGTACTATACATGTGCACCTCACGCAGCATTCAACTCAGGTTACATGGCCTTAACTTGTGTTTTTTATTTTCATTTCACCTTTTTTTAACCAGGTAGGCTAGTTGAGAACAAGTTCTCATTTACAACTGCGACCTGGCCAAGATAAAGCAAAGCAGTGTGACACAGACAACAACACAGAGTTACACATGGAGTAAACAATAAACAAGTCAACAACACAATAAACAAGTCAATGACACAGTAGAAAAAAAGAAAGTCTATATACAGTGTGCAAAAGGCATGAGGTGGTAGGCAATAAATAGGCCATAGGAGAGAATAATTACAATTTAGCAGATTAACACTGGAGTGATAAATGAGCAGATAATGATGTGCAAGTAGAGATACTGGTGTGCAAAAGAGCAGAAAAGTTTTTTTAAACAGTATAGGGATGAGATACTGTAGGTAGATTGGGTGGGCTATTTACAGATGGATTATGTACAGCTGCAGCGATCGGTTAGCTGCTCAGATAGTTGATGTTTAAAGTTGGTGAGGAAAATAAAAGTCTCCAATTTTTGCAATTTGTTCCAGTCACTGGCAGCAGAGAACTGGAAGGAAAGGCGGCCAAATGAGGTGTTGGCTTTGGGGATGATCAGTGAGATAAACCTTCTGGAACGTGTGCTACGGGTGGCTGTTGTTATCGTGACCAGTGAACTGAGATAAGGTGGAGCTTTACCTAGCATAGACTTATAGATGACCAGGAGCCAGTGGGTCTGGCGACGAATATGTAGCGAGGGCCAGCCGACTAGAGCATACAGGTCGCAGTGGTGGGTGGTATAAGGTGATTTGGTAACAAAATGTGAGTCTGTGATAGACTGCATCCAGTTTGCGGAGTAGAGTGTTGGAAGCTATTTTGTAGATGACATCTCTGAAGTTGAGGATCGGTAGGATAGTCAGTTTTACTAGGGTAAGTTTGGCAGCGTGAGTGAAGGAGGCTTTGTTTGCGAAATAGAAAGCCGATTCTAGATTTGATTTTGGATTGGAGATGTTTATTATGAGTCTGGAAGGAGAGTTTACAGTCTAGCCAGACACCTAGGTATCTCCATCATGGTCGTTGGAATGAATGGACCAAGGCGCAGCGTACTTACAGTTCCATCTGTTTAATAAATATGCAACTCATCAAAAACAATACAGGAGAAAACGAAACGTAACGTTCTGGGCTACTCACTGGCAGCTACACAAAAACAAGATCCCAACAAACTACAGGTGGGAAAAGGCTGTCCAAATATGATCCCCAATCAGAGACAACGATAGACAGCTGCTTCTGATTGGAAACCAGACCAGGCCAACAAAGAAATATAAAACATAGTTTGCCCACCCTAGTCACACCGTGACCTAACCAAATAGAGAATTAAAATGATCTAAGGTCAGGGCGTGACACCTCCATTCTCTATTTAAAAGCATAGATGACATGTACTTTTCCCGCTGCCCATGTTTCGAGACACACATGTTATTTAGTATATGTAAAGACAATATTAATTCAAGAATAGCCTGATGGGTGACAATATTAGCCTATCACTTGTGAATGATGCCCAGCATAAGGAAAGAAACAATGCCTTTTCATATTCGCACAGCTCATGTAGCCTAGCCAATAGGCCTATATGTTTTGACAAGGTTTGTATCACAACTAAAGTGGACAAATAACTTCTTAAAATTAAGCACATTAATCCACTTTAAACGGGGTGTAGAATGGCCTCCCGAGTGGCGCAGTGCTAACCTGTGCCACTAGAGATACTGGTTCGAGTCCAGGCTTGGTCGCAACTGGGAGACCCATGGGGCGGCGCACAATTGGCCCAGCGTTGTCCGGGTTAGGGGAGGATAGGGCCAGCAGGAATGTTCTTGTCCCATCGCTCACTAGCGACTCCTGTGGTGGGCCGGGCGAGTGCACGCTGACATGGTCGCCAGGTGTACGGTGTTTCCTCCGAGACAATGGTGTAGCTGGCTTCCGGGTTAAGCGGGCATTGTGTCAAAAAGCAGTGTGGCTTGGCTTGGTTGTGTTTCTTCGCCTCTCCCGAGTCTGTACGGGAATTACCAGCGATGGGACAAGATTGTACCTATCAATTGGATACCATGAAATTGGGGATAAAAAGGGGTAAAAAAATATAACAAAAATGTGAAATGTATAAATTAAATCAAAGGGTGTAGAGCCTAACTGGCATACATAAGCAGCGCATGAGTTTCAAGTTCATAATAAAAGCATTACATGCATGATCACATTTTCTGTCACTTATGATAATGGTGTTTTCCCTATAGCCTACTGTCATATGCACATTGGTGAGCTTATAATGTGAAGAACTAGCTGAATAGTTTATCAACATTTTAAGCTAAACATACTGATCTGATGTGTCAGCCACATTGTGAAAAAAATATATTTTTTGATGCCAGTGGTTGTATTAGTTTGTGATCTATCATATCCCCAACTGTGGCAGAATATGTTTGGAATATTAATTTCTCGGACAGAATAGAATAGTACTATGGGGGATAGTAGATGGACATAGGCTAGTGCTTTTGCTGTTTGTTGGGCCTACTCACCTTGTTGGCTGACAAAATTTACCGTGGACAGTTCTTCCAATATATTCAATATGCACCTCGGAATTGGATAAGGACACGTGCAGTTGCGTTCCCGATGTGTCTGTTTCATTTGTAGCCTGTGAGAAAGACCCAATCAGGTGATGGAGAGCCATGTGAGTGAGATGTGTTTCAGAGCACGCAGCACTCAGGGAGAAGAGCACAACGCAGCACTCCGGGCCAAGGGCACAAATGCCACTGGGCACAAAAGGCCTGGATTTTTTAGGATGCATTACGGTCACACAAAGGGGATGCCGCCGTGAAATTTGAGGCATTTTCAAGTGCTTGTCAAATTGTGAATGTGAAACTGATGAAGTGTGTACAGCCTGCACAGCTCATGACTTTCAAGCAACTTTATTCAAATCGTCATTAGTCTCATCATGCAGCCTTACAATGTATTAAAAATCCAAACATATAGAACAAATAAAGTTACATTAATAACTCTAAATTATGCATAAAAATCTATCAACTTCCTTGGCGTACACATCACTGACAAACTGAAATGGTACACCCACACAGACAGTGTGGAGAAGAAGGCGCAACAACGCCTCTTCAACCTCATGAGGCTGAAGAAATTTGGCTTGGCACCTAAAACCCTCACAAACTTTACAGATGCACAATTGAGAGCATCCTGTCGGGCTGTATCACCACCTGGTATGGCAACTGCAATGCCCACAACCGCAGTTGTGGGGGTAAACTACCTACCCTACAGGACACCTACAGCACCCGATGTCACAGAAAGGTCAAAAAGATCATCAAGGACAACAACCACCCAAGACACTGCCTGTTCACCCCGCTATCATCCAGAAGATGAGGTCAGTACAGGTGCATCAAAGCTGGGACCGAGAGACTGAAAAACAGCTTCTATCGCAAGACCATCAGACTGTTAAATAGCCATCACTAGCACATTACAGGATGCATATATACATTGATTTCAAATCAATGGCCACTTTAATAAATGGAACACTAGTCACTTTAACACTTGAATAATGTTTACATATTTTGCATTACTCATCTCATATGTATATACTGTATTCTATTCTAGTCTACTGTATCTTAGTCTATGCCGCTCTGAGATCGTCACAACAACAGCCCTTGGCACTGTTGCTCATTCCGTGCACCAGTTTCGGAGGTCTACATCACCGGCCTCTAGGCACTGAACTGTGCCAATACGCACACACCTGGTCCCCATTTCCTCACTGATTTATATTTGTATAAATGTGCCCTTTGGTTCACCATTGGGCTGTTGATTATTGTTCCCATGTCCGTTGGTCATGTGAGTACCTGTGCCTTGTTGTTTAGGCTTTCATGTCGCTTGTAGTGTGCAGATGATTACGGGTCTCGTCCCGTATTGTATCATTGTACGCTTGTGTTTTCAGGTCTCGTCCCGTGTATTTTTTCGAGGTACTCCTCACTCTTTTCTTCGGGTTTCAACCCTGTGTTTTGTATACGTGTTTGTTTGGTCTTTGTCCCGTGCCTTAACAGGGCATGCTGTAATTTGGGTAGTAATAGAAAAAACTGCTACGCATTCCTGCATCTGTCTCCCGATCCTTTATATGAACGGGACAGACATTTCTCATCCAAATATTTATATATTCTTAATTCCATTCTTTTACTTTAGATGTGTGTATTGCTGTGAAATTGTTAGATATTTCTGCACTGTTGGAGCTAGAATCACAAGCATTTTGCTACACCCACAATAACATCTGGTAAACACGTGTTTATGATTTGATTTTGATTTGATATAGGTGTACATATTTCTTTGTTAACCTCTCAACACAGAATAGACACCTGTGCGCACTCCCTAAAATCGTTGAGGGGAATCTGGTTGATCCTGAGAGTGGTTCCTAAGTGCAGATCTGGCCTTGGGAAATCCATAGCAGTTGTACGTGTTTGAAATGTAATTAGCGGATGCTGGAGTTTTCTTTGGTCCATACATAATTAATGTGGTTGTAATTGTTCCAGGATCATCTGTTACAACCCTGACCAAGAAAAAGGTCCACGATCAGCACGTGCGGAGCATGCTCCTTCTGGGGGAGAAAACAATTCTGGTCAGGGAGATGGCCCAGCACTGTTCCTCTCTGAACAGCTTTGCGTTGGTCCTTAGGACCCAGATTTCAAGTGATGGCAGGTTCCTCTCATACCCACCATTTTCAGCTAGTTTGGTTTCACACAAATTCCGAAATTGTTCTGTCAATTCCCACCAAGTTAATGTATTTATTTGACCAGTCTTGTGATTTTGTATCTGTATGTTAATCATTTTATGTCTTTCTTTTGTACCTATACTTCAGGACATTCTGCAGAAGGACACACAGGTCTACTGAGACTCGCAGATATTTGGGGGAGGCTTAAGTTACTCAGGCAAATGTCCAAGACTGCTTTGGGTCTGAACTCCTCTCTTCTTTTAGATGGGGATGAGGAGGAACAGAAGGGATATGACTACATTAGCAGTGGTGATGATGAAGAGGAGGCAGAAGAGGGAGCAACCTAGGTACTACAGTACCTTTTAATTATACTGATGTTGTTTTGTTGCCTTGAGCTTTTATGAGTTACCATAGTTTTTACATTGTTATTTGTTTTTGTGCGTAGTCTTTTACATGTACATACATTCATTACAGATGGCTTACTATGACTTCAATACATTTTATTAGGCTTTTTGTTTTTCTTACTATGTAATAGACAAGTGCAGTTCAGGTTCCCTTCCTGAGAGCAGGAAGAGCTGCTTCAGAAGACAGCTGTCATACCATCTACCTTCACTAAAAGCCCACTCCATGCAGCTGTGAATCTGTCCCCCACAGTACCACCCTTTCATTTAAGGGGGACTCATTTAGTTAAATTCTCTGTACCTCTCAGCCCGACACTTATTTTTGGCTACAGAGGAAGGATGGTCCTGGGAAAATGTAAGCCCTCTTAAATTCTTAAACAGCACTTTAGATGTAAGGACTGAAAGTCCATGCCTTCCACACAATGTTAAACATATGACTGAGCTTTCTTTGGTGTTTATAAACAATAGCTTAATAAAACCTAAGGAGGGAATACGGTGGTCAACAAGAGTTTATTTCCATCAGAAATATTATGCATGAGGGTACCTTTGTGTTTGTAAAATATGACTAATTCCTAGATTTTATAGTTTCGTAGCGAAGCACCTTAGATAATATATCCATTGTTTAGTTGGAATATGTTTGTGTCCCGTATATTAACATACAAATTCAAATCATCATAAATCTGGCTTCATGCGATAGTGTTTGGTTAGAGTTAGGTCTCATCCCAAATGGCACCCTATTCCCAAGTGCACTACTTTTGACCAGACCCTATATCTCATATTATTGTACTGTCATATTATTCTAT
Organism: Oncorhynchus masou masou; assembly: GCF_036934945.1. NCBI lineage: Eukaryota > Metazoa > Chordata > Actinopteri > Salmoniformes > Salmonidae > Oncorhynchus > Oncorhynchus masou. The sequence goes on from NC_088244.1 coordinate 20,400,769, forward strand.
TGATAAATGTTTAAATATATTTATTTTTAAATATTCATGTCACAAATATATTATTTGTACAGTTCTTTGTTGGTCACATTTGACTGTGTAAAACCTTGCAGTGCTACTTTTTTCTCTGAGAGTGAGGCAGACATATGTAATTGTACTTAGCTCATGACATTTTTCATTTATATTCTTGTAGAATCAGTGTACACACTGAGTGTACAAAACATTAAGAACACCTGCTCTTTCCATGACAGACTGACCAGGTTACAGCTATGATCCCTTATTGATGTCACTTGTTAAAGGGGAGGATTTTTAAGCCTTGAGACATGGATTGTGTATGTGTGCCATTCGGAGGGTGAATGGGCAAGACAAAATGTTTAAGTGGACTATCTGCCATTACTACCACCATTACTACTGTAGTCGCCACCACTACAGCAAATTGGCCAAATGTCATCCCACTGCAAAGAAAAAAACATAAATTAATCAAATGTATCAGCTGAGATACAATGGGGAAGGTGCATAGATGGCAGAATCCCAAAATGTTATTGTTAACACTATCCACACTGAGGTTTTAAACTACGGCGAGCGATATGGTTCAATATACCAGTGAATCAGCACAATATATTATTTCATTTTTTGCCTGTGTCTTGAAGCTAAAATTGGCCTCATGTATACCCTGCTAATGACCATACAAAAAAACAGTAACGGAGAGCAATGTACCATATGGAGAACTTGGCAAAAAGAGGAATTTGTGGTAATTGTATGGGTTCCGTCACCTTTATGTACCACTGCTATTGGGAAATCATGGGTACGACCCTGTGTTTTGTGAAATCATGTGAAATGCCTGTACTTGTACCTTTATTTAAACCATCCTCAGGCTATGTGAAATGATTGCACAAAACACAAGGTCCTAAACATGGGACATTTTTATTGATCTTCAATAATACGTATAGTAGGTTATACGATCACATTTATTTTCTCTTTCTGTGCCTTGCCTGGCCCAACCTTTCCCTGATCACGGACTTCACTGGCCATTCTCCATTGTGTACACTGCAATATCAAAAGCAGAATGACTAAGTTCCCTTTCAACAACAAAAAGACAAGATGACCTTAACTACAAACACTAATCATCTATAGATTTCCTGCTTGGGAATGCAACTGTGAGGCTAGCCGAGTTATTGAATGAGCCACAGAGTTCAAAGAGCCAAGAGAAGGGGAGACAGAGATCAGAGACAGACAAGAGAGGGGAATACTGTTCTTGAGTGCAACTTCACATACTACCCAACTTATCTTACATCTTCAGAAGTATCACTCTGTTGCAGTTACGGAGCCTTATGTACTCAACTACTTCTGATCTAAAAACGGCATCTTAATATATTTTCACTGTTCCTACACCCACCTCAGGCAGCTACCAAGATTTGTTAGAGCAAGACTTTGTTTTGTTTTTAATTTACATATTTTAGTGCCAATAAAGGTACTAAACACAAAGATCAGAATCAGATGTGGATTTGTGAAAATGTTCCAAGGCACTAAACATACATGTCTTCTTCATCCTTCTTCCTCCCTTTGTCAGGAGGGATAGGGAGTCAACTGAGATTGAGTTCAGGGTGACAGTGTCATCCGGGCTGTCCGGAGTCAGGGGGGTATCTGAGTGTGATGTTGTCTGGGCTGTTGTTCACCTGGGAGACTTTGGCCTGGTTGTCATTGGCCTGGGACACGTCGGTCTGCCTGTAGTTTGCCTGGGTGACGTTGGCCTGGGACACGTCAGTCTGCCTGTAGTTTGCCTGGGTGACGTTGGCCTGGGACACATCAGTCTGGAGACGTGCAATCTCAGTGCTCGGGCACACCACCAAAGCACTGCCCCTGTGCTTTCTTTTCGAAGAAGCCCAGCCCGGCGGAGCGAAACTGTGATGAGGGGGACCGGGAGCTGTTGGATGTTGTCAAGGCTCTGAAGGCGTGGAGACATTGGCTTGAGGGGGCTAAACACCCTTTTCTCATCTGGACTGACCACCGCAATCTGGAGTACATCCAGGCGGCAAGGAGACTGAACCCTCGCCAGGCAAGGTGGGCCATGTTCTTTACCCATTTTGTTTTCACCCTGTCCTAAAAGACCAGGTTCCCAGAATGCTAAGGCAGATGCACTGAGCCGGATGTATGACAAAGAGGAGCGGTCCATGGATCACACTCCCATACTTCCGGCCTCTTGCCTGGTGGCATCGGTGGTGTCGGAGCTGGACGCGGACATCGAGCGGGCGTTACGCACAGATCCCACTCCCCCCCAGTGTCCAGCTGGGTCGCCTGTACGTTCTGTCTGCTGTCCGCGACCATCTGATCTATTGGGCCCACACGTCACCCCCTCTCTGGTCACCCTGGCATCAGTCGGACAGTGCGTTGTCTTAGTGGATACTGGTGGTCCACCTTGGCCAAGGACGTGAGGGTTTATGTTTCCTCCTGCTCGGTGTGCACCCAGTACAAGGCTCCCAGGCACCTGCCCAGAAGGAGGTTACATGGTTGCACTTGTCTGTGCACTTCCTGACGGATCTTCCTCCCTCACAGGGCAACACCACCATCCTGGTCGTTTTGGATTGTTTTTCTAAGTCCTGCAGTCTCATCCCTTTGCCCGGTCTCCCTACAGCCCTACAGACTGCAGAGGCCCTGTTCACTCACGTCTTCTGGCACTACGGGTTACCTGAGGACATAGTCTTTGATCGGGGTCCCCAGTTCATGTCCAGGGTCTGGAAAGGGTTCATGGAACGTCTGGGGGTTCTCGGTCAGCCTTACCTCAGGTTTTCACCCCGAGAGTAATGGGCAGGTGGAGAGAGTAAACCAGGATGTGGGTAGGTTTCTGCGGTCATATTGCCAGGACCGGCCGTGGGAGTGGGCAGTGTTCATCTCCTGGGCAGAGATGGCCCAAAACTCACTCCGCCACTCCTCCACTAACCTCTCTCCCTTCCAGTGCATACTGGGGTATCAGCCGGTTCTGGCACCTTGGCATCAAAGCCAGATCAAAGCTCCTGCGGTGGACGAATGGTTTAAGCGCTCGGAGGAGACCTGGGACCCCGCCCATGTGCACACTGATTATAATCGATTTTGTTTTATTCTCATCAATCTACAAACAATACCCCATAACAACTAAGCAACATTTTCAACATTTTTCAAAATGTCTAAAAATAGATTGAAATTTTACAGTATTCAGACTCTGCACTCAGTACTTTGTTGAAGCACATTCGGCAGCAATTACAGCCTCGAGTCTTATTGGGTATGACACTACAAGTTTGGCACACCTGTATTTGGGGAGTTTCTCCCATTCTTCTCTGCAGATCCTCTCTAGCTCTGTCAGGTTGGATGGGGCACGTCACTGCACAGCTATTTTCAGGTCTCTCTAATCAAATCAAATCAAATTTATTTATATAGCCCTTCGTACATCAGCTGATATCTCAAAGTGCTGTGCAGAAACCCAGCCTAAAACCCCAAACAGCAAGCAATGCAGGTGTAGAAGCACGGTGGTTAGGAAAAACTCCCTAGAAAGGCAAAAACCTAGGAAGAAACCTAGAGAGGAACCAGGCTATGTGGGGTGGCCAGTCCTCTTCTGGCTGTGCCGGGTAGAGATTATAACAGAACATGGCCAAGATGTTCAAATGTTCATAAATGACCAGCATGGTCGAATAATAATAAGGCAGAACAGTTGAAACTGGAGCAGCAGCACGGCCAGGTGGACTGGGGACAGCAAGGAGTCATCATGTCAGGTAGTCCTGGGGCATGGTCCTAGGGCTCAGGTCCTCCGAGAGAGAGAAAGAAAGAGAATTAGAGAGAGCATATGAGGGGTGGCCAGTCCTCTTCCGGCTGTGCCGGGTGGAGATTATAACAGAACATGGCCAAGATGTTCAAATGTTCATAAATGACCAGCATGGTCAAATAATAATAAGGTAGAACAGTTGAAACTGGAGCAGCAGCACGGCCAGGTGGACTGGGGACAGCAAGGAGTCATCATATCAGGTAGTCCTGGGGCATGGTCCTAGGGCTCAGGTCCTCCGAGAGAGAGAAGGAGAGAATTAGAGAAAGCTCACTTAGATTCACACAGGACGCCGAATTGGACAGGAGAAGTACTCCAGATATAACATACTGACCCCAGCCCCCCGACACATAAACTACTGCAGCATAAATACTGGAGGCTGAGACAGGAGGCGTCAGGAGACACTGTGGCCCCATCCGAGGACACCCCCGGACAGGGCCAAACAGGAAGGATATAACCCCACCCACTTTGCCAAAGCACAGCCCCCACACAACTAGAGGGATATCTTCAACCACCAACTTACCATCCTGAGACAAAGCTGAGTATAGCCCGCAAAGATCTCCGCCATGGCACAACCCAAGGGGGGGTGCCAACCCAGACAGGATGACCACATCAGTGAATCAACCCACTCAGGTGATGCACCCCTTCCAGGGACGGCATGAGAGAGCCCCAGTAAGCCAGTGACTCAGCCCCTGTAATAGGGTTAGAGGCAGAGAATCCCAGTGGAAAGAGGGGAACCGGCCAGGCAGAGACAGTAAGGGTGGTTCGTTGCTCCAGAGCCTTTCCGTTCACCTTCCCACTCCTGGGCCAGACTACACTCAATCATATGACCCACTGAAGAGATGAGTCTTCAGTAAAGACTTAAAGGTTGAGACCGAGTTTGCGTCTCTGACATGGGTAGGCAGACCGTTCCATAAAAATGGAGCTCTATAGGAGAAAGCCCTGCCTCCAGCTGTTTGCTTAGAAATTCTAGGGACAATTAGGAGGCCTGCGTCTTGTGACCGTAGCGTACGTGTAGGCATGTACGGCAGGACCAAATCAGAGAGATAGGTAGGAGCAAGCCCATGTAATGCTTTGTAGGTTAGCAGTAAAACCTTGAAATCAGCCCTTGCTTTGACAGGAAGCCAGTGTAGGGAGGCTAGCACTGGAGTAATGTGATCAAATTTTTTGGTTCTAGTCAGGATTCTAGCAGCCGTATTTAGCACTAACTGAAGTTTATTTGGTGCTTTATCCGGGTAGCCGGAAAGTAAAGCATTGCAGTAGTCTAACCTAGAAGTGACAAAAGCATGGATTAATTTTTCTGCATCATTTTTGGACAGAAAGTTTCTGATTTTTGCAATGTTACGTAGATGGAAAAAAGCTGTCCTTTTTATGGTCTTGATATGTTCTTCAAAAGAGAGATCAGGGTCCAGAGTAACGCCGAGGTCCTTCACAGTTTTATTTGAGACGACTGTACAACCATTAAGATTAATTGTCAGATTCAGCAGAAGATCTCTTTGTTTCTTGGGACCTAGAACAAGCATCTCTGTTTTGTCCGAGTTTAAAAGTAGAAAGTTTGCAGCCATCCACTTCCTTATGTCTGAAACACATGCTTCTAGCAAGGGCAATTTTGGGGCTTCACCATGTTTCATTGAAATGTACAGCTGTGTGTCATCTGCATAGCAGTGAAAGTTAACATTATGTTTTCGAATAACATCCCCAAGAGGTAAAATATATAGTGAAAACAATAGTGGTCCTAAAACGGAACCTTGAGGAACACCGACATTTACAGTTGATTTGTCAGGGGACAAACCATTCACAGAGACAAACTGATATCTTTCCGACAGATAAGATCTAAACCAGGCCAGAACTTGTCCGTGTAGACCAATTTGGGTTTCCAATCTCTCCAAAAGAATGTGGTGATCGATGGTATCAAAAGAAGCACTAAGGTCTAGGAGCACGAGGACAGATGCAGAGCCTCGGTCCGATGCCATTAAAATGTAATTTACCACCTTCACAAGTGCCGTCTCAGTGCTAAGAGATGAGACATCTCTAGAGATGTTTCGATCGGTTTCAAGACGGGGCTTTGGTTGGGCCACTCAAGGACATTCAGAGACTTGTCGCAAAGCCTCTCCTGCGTAGTCTTGGCTGTGTGCTTAGGGTCGGTGTCCTGTTGTAATGTGAACCTTTGCCCCAGTCTGATGTCCAGAGCTCTCTGGAGCAGGTTTTCATCAAGGGGTCTTTTTGCTCCGTTAATCTTTCCCTTGATCCTGAATAGTCTCCCAGTCCCTGCCGCTAAAATGCGCTACCAGAGCACCAAGTCTAGGTCCAAAAGGCTTCTTAACAGATCTACCCCCAAGCCATCTTGAAGCATGTGGGGACAGCAGACTGGGATAGGGAGAGATTGCATATGTCCATAAACACACCAGGCAGCTGTCTGCGCATGCCCTGAGGACGCGGCTTGGGATGCTGTCAGGGCCGGCAGCCTCGCGAGAGTTAATACATTTAAATGTCTTACTCATGTCGGCCACGGAGAAGGAGAGCCCACAGTTCTTTGTAGCGGGCCGCGTCAGTGGCACTGTATTATGCTCAAAGCGGGCAAAGAAAGTGTTTAGTTTGTCTGGAGGCAAGACGTCGGTTTCCGTGACGTGGCTGGTTTTCCTTTTGCAGCCTGTGATAGTCTGTAGACCCTGCCACATACATCTCGTATCTAAGCCTTTGAATTGCGACTCCACTTTGTCTCTATAATCACGTTTTGCTTGTTTGATTGCCTAGCGGAGGGAATAACCACACTATTTGTATACAGCCATATTCCCAGTCACCTTTCCATGGTTAAATGCAGTGGTTCATGCTTTCAGTTTGCATGAATGCTGCCATCTATCCACGGTTCTGGTTAGGGTAGGTTTTAATAGTCACAGTGGGTACAACATCTCCTATACACTTCCTTATAAACACACTCAACGTGTCAGCATATACGTCAATATTATTCTCTGTGGCTACCCGAAACATCCCAGTCCGCGTGATCAAAACAATCTTGAAGCGTTGATTCTGATTTGTCAGACCAGCGTTGAGTAGCCCTTAGCACGGGTACTTCAAGTTTGAGTTTCTGCCTATAGGAAGGGAGGAGCAAAATGGAGTCATGGTCAGATTTGCTGAAAGGAGGGTCAGTGGTCCTGCTTTTTTTCAGCTTAAGTACTACAGACGATATGCTGATAGAATTTAAATAGCCTTGTTCTTAAATTAGCTTTGTTAGTCCCCAGGTACAATAAATGCAGCCTCAGGATATATGGTTTCCAGTTTGCATAAAGTCCAGTGAATTTCGTCATGGTATCGGCTCGAGGGGGATATACACGGCTGTGACAATAACGGAAGAGAATTCTTGTGGGAGAAGAATTCTAGTTTAGGTGAACTAAATGACTTGAGTTCCTGTATGTTGTTACAATTACACCATGAGTTGTTAACCATTATATAGACAGTTGTGTGCCTTTCCAAATCAACAGATGGACTCCAAGTTGTAGAAACATCTCAAGGATGATCAATCAATGGAAACAGGATGCACCTGAGCTCAATTTCAAGTCTCATAGCAAAGTGTCTGAATACTTACAGTATCAGTCAAAAGTTTGGACACACCTACTCATTCAAGGGTTTCTACATTGTAGAATAACAGTGAAGACATCAAAACTATGAAATAACACATATGGAATCATGTAGTAATTAAAAAAGTGTTAAACAAATCTAAATATATTTTGTATTTGTAGCCCTTACACAGCCTGAAGGTATGTTGGGTCATTGTCCTGTTCAAAAACAAATGATAGTCCCACTAAGCACAAACCAGATGGGATGGCGTATCGCTGCTGAATGCTGTGGTAGACATGCTGGTTAAGTGTGCCTTGAATTCTAAATAAATCACTGACAGTTTCACCAGCAAAGCACCCCCACACCATCACCCTCACACCATCACTCCTCATCCTCAATGCTTCACAGTGGGAACCACACATGCGGAGATCATCTGTCCACCTACTCCGTGTCTCACAAACACACCGCGGTTGGAACCAGTAATCTCAAATTTGGTTTCATCAGACCAAGGATAGATTTCCCCCAGGCTAATATCCATTGCTTATGTTTCTTGGCCCAAGCAAGTCTCTTCTTCTTATTGATATCCTTTAGTAGTGGTTTCTTTGCAAAAATTCGAACATGAAGACCTGATTCACGCAGTCTCCTCTGAACAGTTGATGTGTCTGTTACTTGAACTCTGTGAAGCATTCACTTGGGCTGCAATTTCTGAAGGCTGTTAAATCTAATGAACTTAGCAGCAGAGGTAACTCTGGGTCTTCCTTTCCTGATGGTTTTTGAGACTGCACTTAAAGAAACGTTCAAAGTCCTTGAAATTTTCCGGATTGACTGACTTTCATGATATCTTAAAGTAATGATGGACTGTCGTTTCTCCTTGCTTATTTGAGCTGTTCTTGTGATAATATGGACTTGGTCTTTTACCAAATATGGCTATCTTCTGTATACCACCCCTACCTTGGCACAACTCAACTGGTTGGCTCGAACTAATTAAGAAGGAAAGAAATTCCACAAATAAACTTTTAACAAGGCACACCTGTTAATTGAAATGCATTCCAGGCGACTACCTCATGAAGCTGGTTGAGAGAATGCCATGAGTGTGCAAATGGTGAATAATTTGAAGAATCTCAAATGTAAAATATATATTGGATTTGTTTAACATTTCTTTTGTTACTACATGATTCCATATGTTATTTATAGTTTTGATGTCTTCACTATTATTCTACAATGTAAGAAAGAGTAAACATTTGACTGGTATGTATTTAAATAAGGTTTTTGTTTATAAATTAGCAAAAAAATCTAAAAAATATGTTTTAATTTAGTCATTATGGGGTATTGTGTACAGATTGATGAGGAACACAATTAATTGAATCAATTTTAGAATATTTTCAGAATGCACTGTATCATGTGGCTTGCAATGGTACTGATTTCTGTCAGTGGGTGTGGGTATGTGTGTGTGTGTGTGTGTGTGTGTGTGTGTTCGTGCTTGCATGCATGCACAAGTTAAACAAAATAATGTTGACTCACCCTACTTGTAGATTAGTTGAATGGTTTATGGGTCTGTCATACAGTACTCTTTTAGTTTTAGTTTTCATAGGCTACCTTGCTAAAATGCATGGGCAAAAAGGAATCAGCTAAGTTAGCTAGCTAGTTAAGGCTACATATTGAAATTAAATCATCACAGACCAGTGGCACAATATATGAATTCATGGTTAGATCAGAATCGCCTTCATAATCATTGGCCTGTACAGAGAATTCAGTCAAAACCCCAAGTCAAAATCCAAACTCCATCCATGGTTTAGGAAAGGGCTGATTTAGCAAGCTAGCTACTGCAGGACATCAACACAAGCAGACCAGAAACAGACACGTTTGACTGATAACGATGACGTTTAGCTTAGGATGTGACTTGATTGGTGTAAGGCAAATCCAAACTGACTTCCCTTGGGGGGCATTTTTCTGTGCCAGGACAACCCACAATTGAGCTCAGCTCAACGCTGATTGGCTAATTATTTTATTTTGAAAAATGATCAAGGGAGGCCAAATGCTTGCGAGCATCAATCAATCAAATCCTATGGCGGCAACATGTCATACTCTTTTGTTCCAGATCGCATCAGATACATGGGCTACACATACTGAGACAGAGGGGCACTGTTTCCCTCACTCGGATGATTTCTCCTGTGAGTAGCCACTTGCTAATTGACACAGAGAGACGAAAGGTAAATTCATTTTGAATTTTTATACATTTTATTGGTCAACAATGTCTAGAAATGCACACGTTTTGTGCTCTTGTAGGAGGTAATCACTCCTCCATTGCTGAATACACATTATCTGTAACGGGGCTAATAAATCACTTCCAAGCAAAGGATATGAACAAATGTACACATGTGCCCACGTCGCTACATGTAGGTTTCTCTTTGATCTCAAAACAAGCTCATCTAATTACAACCGCTGAAGGGCACAGATCCGTACAGTACATTGCACTGGTCTATTTGCATATAGGCGTACTGCAGCTCTGACTGGTTATGGCGCACAGGTCTGTGTAGAAGAGTATGGGCCTGAGTAGTGCCTGTCAATGCAATAGAATCCTACTCTCCAGTGCGTTCTGCCTACAACAAAAGCATAGTTAGTTTTGTTTCAGTATGTTGCATTGAAAGTGGCTAATATTGCGTTGATTCGATCACAATTCCCACAGTAAAGGGAAACGTTGATAGTGCTAACTAACAGGGAAATCTCTAGTGGAGTGAAGTTCACTCTGGTTCTTCTCTGCCTGGGCAGTCCCGGGGACCGCGCAGTCCTGTGCAGCGAACAGCTTAGAAAGAACAGTGGGTAGAACCCTCTGTGGAAAGTGTTTTACATGCAACCAAAAGGAGTTGTTCAAAGGGTTCTCCTATGGGGGCAGCCGAAGAACCCTTTTAGGTTCTAGATAGCACCTTTTTTTCTAAGAGTGTAACCCTTAAGCCTAAAAGAGCATTTTAACTTATTCAGAACATGATAAAAGTTCAGAATTTTCTAAAATCTTCTTGTTCTCCTACCTCGTTAGGACATTCTGGTGATTTGTTAGCACATTAGGATCCTGATAATGTACACACACACACACACGCACAGGATCAAACACGCCTGTTATGCCTGGAGGGATAGTGGGCCGTCCCTCACATACGTCCCTTACATAAGTGCCTCAAGCTCCTCTACCATAGGTGAGTTGTTGACATTCACCCAGAGGATATCAAGCAGAACGGTCCAAAATGGGGAAGTTGTCCTTGCTTCAGCTGATAGTGAGTACAAAACCAGCTTCTACAGAATTCATTGTGCTGAAGTAGATTAGCATTGACAAAATAGGCACATTTGTCTAAACCAGGGGTTGGAACTAAAATTATTTTCCAATCGTTTCGTTCTGAACAGAACCCTGATTTTTTTTGTGTTCAGTTTCACTGTTCCGACCAGCAAAATAAAGTTCTGAAACGTTTCGACCCAAAATAAGTCATGGTAATATTGTTCCTCTCTGTTCCTTTGTAAATCTCAATTAAAAAAAAAACATTTTTTTACATTTAGCTTGACATTAAATCGCTTCACCAATGGATAGAGTAGCTTGCTGTGGAGTGGGCAAGCTATGTACATGCATTGTTCAAAGAAGTGTAGTGTAGGGTGCAACATGCGACCTACATTTTCAGGATGAAGAGAGCTCTGGGCATGAGGCACTGGGCATCTTGTTGTTATGACATGCATTATTAGCTAACAAGCTAGCTAGCTAACAAGATTGTATGTGTGGAGCAACACCAGAATTAAAATAAAAACACTTCTTACCTTTTTGTAGTTGATAAATACTATGTGAAACGTGATAACTTTAATATTGTTAACTGGCATTGAAAAAGTGTATCCATTGTTCTCTAATTAAAATCTCTCCCTAATTTCTGAATCAAGCCTGTAACGTCAGTAGTTACAGTACCCTATGCATGCTTCAGAGGGAGGGGCAGGTGGGCTTCACACACACACACACACACTGGCAAAGATTTTCAGCAGGCAGACACATTTCGGAGTGACAGTGAGGGTTTTGCATAGGCGCTTTGTTGTGTTTTTTTGTGGGATTGGAGAAAAAATGTCCAGAGTGTAAAACAACATTATAACCTGTTCCCATGCTTTAAAATAACAGTTCTGTTCCGGAACAGTATAGATCACTTTTGTTCTCGGTTCTGGTAATGTTCCTCAAAAAAAAAATATTTTCTTATTTTCGGTTCTGTTCCATGAACCGGTTCCAACCCCTGGTATAAATGTAAACATACCTGAAATATTGATCACAGAAGTGTCATCTGGGTGCAATATATCATGTTATAACATTAGTATGCCACTCTGCAATGCTTTGAGTGTTTTCTCTCTGAATGTTGAACGTTTTTTTAGTATCTCTAGCCTACCTCGTAAAAAATGGCACAAAATACCTACCAGGGGTTTTAACCCTCCAGGCAGTCCTGGGCAATTACAGTCCTCGGGGCTTGATTGGTGTCACACTTTTCTCCATCCCTAGCAAACACACCTGACTTAAACTAATTGCATTTTTAACTGAAGATCATGATTAGTTGATTATTGGAGTCAGGTGTGTTAGTTGGGGCTTTTCATTGTATTTAACAAGGCAAGTCAGTTAAGAACAAATTCTTATTTACAATGACGGCCTAGGAAGAGTAGGTTAACTGCCTTGTTCAGGGGCGGATTTTTCCTTTGTCAGCTCAGGGATTCAATCTAGCAACCTTTTGGTTTCTGGCCCAACGCTCTAACCACTAGGCTGCCTGGTGCCGTTGATGTTCAGTTAGGCTACATATAGGCATATACCCATTACACTTTGGACAAATGGGAGATTTCATTGCCATCTGATTGACATTGTCTTGAAAACTTCTTCGGGATCGGTGTCCCTTCCACGGGACGGTTGAGCTGACGTAAGCTAATAAGGTTGTAAGAAACAAGAACATTTCCCAGGACATAGACATATCTGATAGTGGCAGAAAGCTTAAATTATTGTTAATCTAACTGCACTGTCGAATTTACAGTAGCTATTACAGTGAAAGAATAGCATGCTACTGCTTGAGGAGAGTGCACAGTTTTGAACATGAAAAGTTATTGATAAACAAATTAGGCACATTTGGGCAGTTTTGATACAACATTTTGAACAGAAATGCAATGGTTCATTGGATCATTCTGAAACTTTGCACATACACTGCTGCCATCTAGTGGCCAAAATCTAAATTGCACCTGGGCTGGAATAATACATTATGACCTTTCTCTTGCATTTCAAAGATGGTACAAAAAAATACACACATTTTTGTTGTTTTTTCTCTTGTTTTTTTTCTTCACATTTCCACAAACGTCAAAGTGTTTCCTTTCAAGTGGTAGCAAGAATATGCATATCCTTGCTAAAGAGCCTGTGCTACAAGCAGTTAGATTTGGGTATGTCATTTTAGGTGAAAATTGAAAAAAGGAGCGGATCCTTAAGAGGTTTTAAGTGTGAATGTGCAAGGATGCCTATTATTTTAGATTCAGCTGCGAAGTGTGCTTCAGGCCAGTAGACTACAAATCAAAACATCAACAACTGATGGGAAGAGACTATTTTCCGTCTTCTTTGAATCTCTACTTCTGCCTATTGGAGCATCAGTCAAGTTCATCCAAGTTTTACAAAGCTGATTATGTCAATATTAGCTGTCTTGCTAGCCGAATCCCCTCGGAGAAATTAGCTAGCTGTACTGTAGGCTAGCTGAATCTAGCTTGCAAACTGGTATAATCTGGTGAACTTTTTTCAACTAGACTTTCTGTTGAAAATCATGTCAGGCGTAAGTAATTATGTTCTCCAATGCTCTGCACACACTCTACTTAACTGTAAATATACCACCTTCCCTCAAACTTTTACCACCATTATTTTGTGAAGCTTGTCTCGTCTCATCTCTTCACAGCATCACTTACTGAAATATGCTAAATAACTTTCTTGGAATGTTAATGCAAAACTACTCTCTACTAAAACGACCTGTCTGAGCATGTAGGGAGTTCACTGAGCTTTGAATCAATAGTGACTTTGAAAATCTTCCATGATAATTGGGACATCATTGAATGGGTGTTGAAAGCTGAGTATGCAGGGCTTCTGGAGGATAAATAAACCTGAAGTCTTTATCAGAATCCATGGTGGTGAGAATGCAAGTGCCCTCATTTCACGTCATACTTTGTAACATTCTCCAGAATTTGATCATCACAGATCTATCGAATTGCGTTTTCACTCTGAACTTCTTTACTGGACTGAGCCAAAACTGTCGATGTGAGCGGACAGCCTTCATTGGGGTGTAGCCCCACATTCTCAAACTACTTATTATGTAATATACATGTCAATTGATTGCAGTAAATATAATCCCAAATCAATTGTTATAAACCTTCACCTTGCCTTCAACCGTAAGAGCTTTGCTTAAATCATCATAATACACACCCCATTGCTTTTTAATGCCTGACCCTGAATAAACATATTATTCAGCTTTTTAATTTGGTAATTTGTGGTGCAACTTTCGAATTTGACCATCCCTTGACCAACTATAAGTGTCCATCTCTTAGTTTTCCTTCTAATTAAATGTACATTTGAGTAATTTAGCAGACAGTCTTATTCAGAGCAATTAGGGATAAGTGCCTTGCTTAAGGACACATCAACAGATCTTTCACTTAGTCAGCTCAGGGATTCAAACACTCAACCTTTTGGTTACTAACCCAACGCTATTAACCGCTAGGCTACCTCACTGAATGATTCATTAGGTATAACTTGTGTTTTTTATTATGTCTATACAAATGTCTAGAGAGAGAGAGAGAGAGAGAGAGAGAGAGAGAGAGAGAGAGAGAGAGAGAGAGAGAGAGAGAGAGAGAGAGAGAGAGAGAGAGAGAGAGAGAGAGAGAGAGAGAGAGAGAGAGAGAGAGAGAGAGAGAGAGAGAGAGAGAGAGAGAGAGAGAGAGAGAGAGAGAGAGAGATCTCGATCTCATGTCTCCCAGAGGTCTGTCACCTACAATGACTCACCTGCAGGCTATTAGATCGAACCCAGGGTGGGAATATGACTGGATGAACCACACCTTCATCTTTGTGTATTTTCTTTTACTATGCACACATATATTCTCTCTAATTGCATGTTTGCACTGTTTATGTCATCAGGTCTCAATCATGGTTGCATTAGCACTGGCACACGATACTGGCAACTATACAATGAACAAGAGGAAAAAGCGGGTATGTCATGGGCATTTCCAGACAAAAAGAGAGAACAATTTGAAATACATTTTTGAGTTTAAAGAAAGAAGTACAATGGCCCTCATCCCCTTTCCTAAAGGAGCTGCTGGTGCGTTCCAAAAGAAGGTGGGTCCTGTCCACCATTGAGCTAGTGGAGGAGGACCCTGGACCTTTTCCCAAGATAGCCACACAGGTAAACACATCATACATCTAATAGTCATTCATCAGAAGAACAGTTGCTTCCAACATAACTCTGTGGTAAGTCATACTGTAAACCCTGGACCCATTTTGGGCTTCTCCTAAACCAGGGATCCAGTATTCATAGCACTGCAAACTGCTAATCAACAAGGCTGTCTTTCCAGATATTCAACGATAGAACACCAATGCTCATAAACAACTACCAGTTCCGTATAAGTGGAACCGGAGTGACCGAGGAACCGATGGGCGTGTTCTCCATCGGCGAAACGGACGGAGTGGTTTCTGTACACAAGCCCATCGACAGGGAGACATACCCCTTCTTTCACGTGAGCATCAACACACGCAGACAGAAGGACGGACAGACAGACAGACAGACGAACAGACAGATAAAATATAAAACTACAGATAAACTACAGAACAGACAGATAAAACTATCTTAACCAAAAAGAATATCTAAACATAAATTGACAATCATAATATTATTTCCTACAGATTAATTTTGACATCATGGACAAGGAGACAGGTAATCCCGTGGACAGGACTCTGGGGTTCGACGTGGCGATTAAGGACATCAATGACAATGAGCCTTACTTTGAGAACCTTGTCACGAAAGCCAGTGTGAAAGAAAGTTTACCAGAGGGTCAGTACACAGAAAGGCTGTAAATCATATGCCTGCATGTAGGCCTTGCACAAAATATACTGAACTAGACTGTTCGCACAAGAAGCAATCAGTCATTGCGTTCAGCTGAGAAATCAAGTGTCAAGTGGGTGCTCTTTTTGAGCAGAGAGAACATGTAAAGGGGAACTAATTTCCCCTTCTCTCCTCTTCCCCAATATTTCTTCTCATCCTTCCTGATCTTCCCCTCCTGCCCTCGTCTCCCCGTCTTAGGCTATCTGCCAGTGCCTCTGATAGTCAAGGACATGGATGAGGCGACCACAGAGAACTCCGCCATCAGTTTAAGGGTGTTGTCTCAGGAGCCAGCTGAGCCCAAGATCAACTTGAAGCAGGTGGAGGGCACCAAGATGAGCCAGCTCACCTTCACCGGCTGCTTCGACTACGACGTGAGATTCCACTACAACACACACGCACACACAGACAAGCCATTACATGCACAGACACACACCCACTTGACGCACCCACGCACAAACACATACACAAAACATTATGAACATGACATGGGGAGTCTGACCAGGGGAATCCAGGTGACAGCTATGATCCCTTATTGATGTCACTTGTTAAATCCACTTGTTAAATCCACTTCAATCAGTGTAGATGAAGTGGAGGAGACAGGTTAAAGAAGGGTGTTTTAGCCTTGAAACAAATGAGACATGAATTGTGTATGTGCCATTCAGAGAGTGAATGGGCAAGACAACATATTTAAGCACCTTTTTGAATGAGGTAAGGTAGTAGGTGCCAGGTGCACCGGTTTGTGTCAAGAACTGCAATGCTGTTGGGTTTTTCATGCTCAACAGTTTCCTGTGTGTATCAAGAATGGTCCACCACCCAAAGGACATCCAGCCAACTTGACACAACTGTGGGAAGCATTGGAGTCAACATGGGCCAGCATCCCTGTGGAACACTTTCAACCCCGAAGAATTGATGCCCCGAAGAATTGAGGCTGTTCCGAGGGCAAAAAGGGGGTGTAAACTCAATATTACAAAGGTGTTCTTAATATGTATTTTAATCTGTATTTTAAAATGGTGGGATCAATTTTTTATTTATTTTGTTCGTCATGTAGAAAGTAAAGATGTATAAAGTGACTGTTGAAGCTAAGGATCATGGGAAACCAGCCCTGTCCTCAACTGCAGTGGTCAACCTCCACATAATGGACTCCAACACTCACCAGCCAGTGTTCAAAAACAAGACTGTAAGTTCCAAGTTGGTTGACTGGTTGATTGACTGATTCAATGATTTGTTGGTTGATTGATAAATTGATCAACTGATTGATTGAGTGAACATGTCTTAAGTAATTTGTGAAACACAAATATTTACTTTACCTTCTTTCTGTGCAGTACAATACTCAGGTTATGGAGATGGAGTCCAATAGGGAGATACTCCGAGTGGCTGTGACTGACGCAGACACCCCCAACACCCCCGCATGGCGGGCTGTTTACTCCATTGTGAAGGGGAACGAGGAAGGGAACTATAAGATTGAGACCGACCCCAAGACCAACGAGGGTATACTGACTGTCATCAAGGTGAGTCTGTTTGACCTTATGACCTTATACAAGGTTCTGAGCATCAACGTCACTTACAGATATGCCATTTTAATTTGATCACTCTGTTGTTGCAGATCATTTTCCTGCACAACAGTAAATGCAAACTTTTAGTGTATTCAAAGTTTAAAAAGGCTTCAAAAGTTTGTAATTTCCACCTTAAAATGTCAGACTTGATTTGCCCTGATGAAAAATGTATGAACCCCTACATAAATGACCATTAATTATACTCCACATATGTCTTGTTGATGCAGGATTACTTTCCTGCTGTGAGAAACTGGTCAAATTAAGATAATATTAGTTCCAAGTAGTTTTTTCAATTTTTGTTCTGTATTGACTTATTGACTACATTTCCCAGGGGAAGGATTTTGAGAGGACGACGGTGAACAACATGGAGATCGCCGTGGAGAACGAGGAGCCTCTGTTTGTGTGTGGCTCAGGAGGGCCCAACTCCCCTAAAACCCTGACCGCGCTCCCCCAGAGAGTGAACGTGGCGGTGAAGGTGATTGACGTGAACGACCCCCCGGAGTTTGACAAAAAGGTGGTAGACGTGTACGCGAAGGAGGAGGAGGTGACAGGGAAGGTGCTGTACACGCCCAAGGTCACTGACGTTGACTCAGATGTGGGAAAAATCAGGTAGGTGGCAACATGTGATTACTCAGATTCACCTGGGTTGTGAAATTGAAAACCACAACTTATTTTGTATGTACAGTATGCATTCAAAGTAAGCATCTATCTGTCCCATCCATGTCCTGACCAGGTATGAGTTAGTTGAGGACCCAGCAGGCTGGGTCACCATAGATAACAAGACAGGAGCGGTTACCACAGTGAAGAAGATGGACCGGGAGTCACCTCACGTCAACAAAGACAACATATACACTATCCTAATCCATGCCATAGATGACGGTTAGTGCGTGAGGTGTGCGCTTGTCTGTGTCTGTGTGTGAGTGTTTGTGTGTGTGCCTGCGTGTGCACCTGTGTGCGTGTGAACATGCATGTAGCTGTGTGTGTACGTACGTATGCATATGCACAGTATATGCTATTGAGCATAATAAAGTATTTAAAGAATTTCTTCCTCTCTCAGGCAAACCTCCTGCCACAGGCACAGGCACCATTCTGGTTCACCTGGGGGATATCAATGATAACATACCCTCTTTGGTGGAGAAGGAGCTGGTCATGTGTGGTAACAAAGTGATTGTGCCAGTAGAAGACAAGGACAAACCTCCCTATGGATGCCCCTGTTCCTTCTCCCTGGGAGTGGACAATGGAGACAAAACACTGAAGAGCCACTGGAAACTGGACCCTGCCAATGGTCAGCAGAATCACACACACCCATAAACGCACGCACACACGCACACACACACACGCACGCACGGACACACACACGGACACACACACACCAAAGCACTGCTTTTATCCATCTAACTATCTCCATACAACCTGCTAACCTAGAAAATACCACTACTCAGACGCCAGGTCCTTATGGCCAATATACCACAGCTAAGGGCTGTATCCAGGCACTCTGGGTTGAGTCATGCGTAAGAACAGCCCTTAGCCGTGGTATTTTGGCCATGTACCACACCCCCTCAGGACTTATTGCTTAATTAACCTCCTACCTTATTTTCCTCTCCGTTCACCACTCTCCCTCGCTCTCCCCCCGGTGGTCAGGTATGGAGGCGGGTCTGGTCAGTCTGAAGACCCTGCCGTACGGTAACTACACGGTGCCTCTGGTGATCCTCGACCAGCAAAGCAATGAGGCACATGACATTGTCCAGGTGATAGTGTGTGACTGTGGGAAAGGAGACAAGTGTAGGGCCTCTCTCCCCCGGAGCTCCAGCCTGGGCCCTGCCGCTATAGGACTACTGCTGGCTGGACTGCTGCTCCTCTTACGTGAGTTAGAAGGGAATAGGAATGGAGTACTGTATACAGGGATAAGGGATAGTTATAGAGTAGAAGGATAATCAGTAAGTCAGTTACTCAGACACTCGTAGAACTTAGTGCTTGTGGCCTGAAATTCAGAGTGGAAAAAATAGAGAGACACCAATTCAGTCTAAACTAAATCACATCTATCAAATTGAGAGCAAACCTTTGATGCATTATTGTAATTAAAACATGTTGATAGATAGCAGTGATACAGCATGCTATGAAAAGTTATAAAAACATGACTAAACATGCATTCATTTTTGTATGGTAAAATGCTATGAGATATGACTGTTAGTGGTGACTGTGGTTGTATGTCCCTCTCCCAGTGCTACTGCTTTTCCTCCTGCTGTGTGAGTGTGGCGGTAAGACGTTCACACACCTCCCCCTCAACCTGCAAGAAGAGGGCAACCAGACTCTCATCAAATACAACGAGGAGGCAGGGGGCAGTGCATGCAAGGTGTGTGTGGGTGTAGATGTTCACATGCATGCGTGCATGTATATCTGTATACATTAAGTTATGTGTCTGGGTGTCCAGCACAAAGACAGGAGTGTACAATACAATCACTTACTGAGCTGTCATGTGTAGGGTTGCAAAGGGAGGGTATATTAATGGAAACTTTCTAAGTTTACCAGGAAACTACCAGAATTTGTGTGTCTTTCACAGATGTTATCTATCACAAGACATCTCGCGACCTTCTTGGGTACTTCAGAATATCACAGGTGTCTGATCTCTGGCACTCTGTGTGGCCTTATCACATGTAAAATATGTAATAATTAAACAAGATTATTTTAAAATAAAAATAGAATGACAAAGCTGTAAAACATCATCCTAAATATAAACTATCAACTTAGTGAATACCATTGGTGTTTAATATGAGGGTTTCAGCATGAAATATCCTTTCTATATATTTTACACACTTGTAGTTATTTTACCATGTCAGTATGTAGTTATTTTACCATGTCAGTATGTAGTTATTTTACCATGTCAGTATGTAGTTATTTTACCATGTCAGTATGTAGTTATTTTACCATGTCAGTATGTAGTTATTTTACCATGTCAGTATGTAGTTATTACACCATGTCAGTATGTAGTTATTACACCATGTCAGTATGTAGTTATTTTACCATGTCAGTATGTAGTTATTTTACCATGTCAGTATATAGTTATTACACCATGTCAGTATGTAGTTATTTTACCATGTCAGTATGTAGTTATTTTACCATGTCAGTATGTATTTGTTGTCAATGTTTGGGCGTCAAACTGGTGGCAGTTGTGAAAAAGTCAATAGTTGAAGAGTTTCAGAGGTAATTGAAAATAATGCCATGTTAGTTATATGCTTTATTCATGAATTGGGCTATTTTCTTTTGAACCATATGGTCTATCTACTAGTTACTCATGGATGATATTGACACAGATATATAAAATATATATACATTTAAGTTATTCCAGTATAATTGACCAAAGTTACAATAGGTTGCCATAGATGTTCTGTAAATAACCAAAATTACTGAAGATTCCCGGGAATCTTTGGTAAATCACCAGTAGCTTTGAAACCCTAATAATGTTATTGTTGTCATTGAGTCTGGGTAAGACATGTTTTTACTGTTGGCAAGACAGGTATTCTTCCTCTGGTATGTGAACAGTTTGTAGTCTGACATGTTTCATCTTGTAATAACTTTCAATGTTCATTTTCTCTCCATCTCTTTTCTTCTTCCTTTCCTCATCTCTTTCCTCTCCTCATCTCTTACTCATTCCTCTCCTCATCTCTTTCCTCTCCTCACCTCTTTCCTCTCCACACCTCTTTCCTCTCCTCACCTCTTTCCTCTTTCCTCTCCTCATCTCTGTCCTCTTTCCTCTCCTCATCTCCTCATCTCTTTTCTCTTTCCTCATCTCTTTCCTCTCCTCATCTCTTTTCTCTCCTCATATCTTTCCTCTTTCCTCATCTCTTTTCTCTTTCCTCTCCTCATCTCTTTCCTCTCCTGATCTCTTACTCTTTCCTCTCCTCATCTCTTTTCTCTTTCATCTCTTTTCTCTTTCCTCTCCTCATCTCTTTCCTCTCCTCACCTCTTTCCTCTCCTCACCTCTTTCCTCTTTCCTCTCCTCATCTCTTTCCTCTTTCCTCTCCTCATCTCCTCATCTCTTTCCTCTCATCTCTTTTCTCTTTCCTCTTTCCTCATCTCTTTCCTCTCCTCATCTCTTTTCTATCCTCATATCTTTCCTCTTTCCTCTACTCATCTCCTCATCTCTTTTCTCTTTCCTCTCCTCATCTCTTTCCTCTCTCTTTTCTCTTTCATCTCTTTTCTATCCTAATTTCTTTCCTCTCCTCATCTTTCCTCTCTCTTTTCTCTTTCATCTCTTTTCTATCCTCATATCTTTCCTCTTTCCTCATCTCTCTCCTCATCTCTTTTATCTTTTCTCTCCTCATCTCTTTCCTCTTTCCTCTCCTCATCTCTTTCCTCTCTTTTCTCTTTCATCTCTTTTCTATCCTCATATCTTTCCTCTTTCCTCATCTCTCTCCTCATCTCTTTTATCTTTTCTCTCCTCATCTCTTTCCTCTTTCCTCTCCTCATCTCTTTCCTCTCTTTTCTCTTTCATCTCTTTTCTATCCTAATTTCTTTCCTCACATCTCTTTCCTCTTTTCTATCCTCATTTCTTTCCTCTCCTCATCTCTTTCTCTTTTCTCTCCTCATCTCTATCCTATCCTCATCTCTTTCTCTTTCCTCTCCTCTCCTCTTTCCTCTCCTCTCCTCTCTTTCCTCTCCTCGTCTCTTTTCTCTTTCCTCTCCTCTGCAATCATAAACTCTTGTTCTTTTCTTATCCTCTCTACTTACCTCTCCTGTCTCCTCTCTTCTGCTCTAATACCCATATCCTCCTTTTTCTTCTTCTCTCCCTCTCCTCCTGTGTCCACCTTTTAGGGTGAGCCCATGTTGATCCTGACCCCCACCACTCCTAACAGGGAAGTGATAGATGGAATGAAGCAGGCCACCCCAGGCATACCGGTAAACTGGCCACTATTCTTACTTTCTTCTTGTCTTCTTTTTCATTCTTTCTGTAACTCATATTTTTCTGTGTCACAACCCCTATTTAAGAAGACAAAAAACAGTCTATGGTCAACACAAGGTCTGAGATTTGTCAATGTCGTGTCTGTGGGTGTATTCTGCACGGTTAGGTGGAGTTGTGTGAGAGAGCGTGTGAGAGTGTGTGAGGTGTCATATGATGGAGGGAAAAGGAATAAATATCACGACAGTTACAGGTAATTAGTGGTTTCTGTGTAGGGTGTGTGCTTCCCTCTAAAACATACTGAATGAAGCAGGTTCGGTCACTATTAGCATCATTTCGTTTCTGTAGTACCAATGAGAGAGTGAAAGAGATCACATCCATGATTTTGGTGTGACTCATGAGAACATGTGCCACATACAGAGTGAGTAAGCCTACAACACTGACCACATTCTCCAAACCACAATTATATGGTAAGGCTGACTGTGCAGGGAAGAGGACTCTGGCAGTTTTAGAAATCTAAACATTTGCTTACAAGTCTTGGAGGAGACTTGCATTTTGTAAAGGGTGAAGATTAATTATAGAATACAGTACAGATGTGACTACTAAAGAGCTAAGTATAGGCCACATCTAAGTAGTGTGTACCAGAGATCTATAGAGTGTACAGATATTATGGAGCGAATTACTATGTACTAAGATATTGAGTGTATTGGATTGTGTAGGACACAGCGTGCATGGTGAAGTAGGCCCGGTGGACCACATCAGTGAGATTCAGAAGATTTAGAAGGGTGCTGACTGACATACACTACATGTCCAAAGTACGTGGACACCTACTCGTTGAACATCTCATTCCAAAATCATGGGCATTAATATGGATTTGGTCCCGCCATTGCTGCTATAACGGCCTTCACTCTTCTGGGAATGCTTTCCACTAGATGTTGGGGACTTGCTTCCATTCAGCCACAAGAGCATTTGTGCGGTCGAGCACTGATGTTGGTCGACTAAGCCTGGCTCGCAGTCGATGTTCCAATTCGTCCCAAAAGTGCTCAATGGAGTTGAGGTTAGGGCTCTGTGCAGGCCAGTCAAGTTCTTCCATGCCGATCTTGACAAATCATTTCAGTATGGACCTCACTTTGTGCACGGGGGAATTGTTATGTTGAAACAGGAAATGGCCTTCACCAAACTGTTGCCACAAAGTTGGAAGCACAGAATCATTTAGAATGTAATTGTATGCTGTAGCGTTAAGATTTCCCTTCACTGAAACTAAGGGGCCTAGCCCGAACCATCAAAAACAGCCCCAGACCATTATTCCTCCTCCACCAAACTTTACAGTTGGCACTATGCATGGGCAGGTAGCGTTCTCCTGATATCAGCCAAACCCAAATTCGTCCACCGGACTGCCAGAAAGTGAAACGTGATTCATCACTCCAAAGAACACATTTCCACTGCTCCAGACTCCAATGGCAGCAAGCTTTACACCACCACGTTCTGTGAGCTTGTGTGGTCTATCACTTTGCGGCAGAGCCGTTGTTGCTCCTACACTTCAGAATAACAGCACTTACATTTGACCGGGGAAAGCTCTAGCAGGGCAGAAATTTGACAAACTGACTTGTTGGAAAGGTGGCATCCTATGACGGTGCCATGTTGAAGGTCACTGAGCTCTTCAGTAAGGCCATTCTACTGCCAATGTTTGTTTGTGGAGATTGCATGGCTGTGTGCTCGATTTTGTACACCTGTCAGCAACGGGTGTGACTGAAATATCTGAATCCACTCATTTGAAGTGGTGCCCATATATCTTTTGTATATATAATGTAACATTAAATGATAGTTTCCTAAGATTGGGGGATTTACAAGCAATATGTATCATATGCTTGCCCATGGAGAATGAGTTGGAGCCAAGTCTCCTATCTGTAAGATAGTGCTACTGTTTGAACAGAACTACCTATTATATACCTGTCCCTACCTTTCTATCTGCTACAGAAGTAGGATTCTAATTTGAGCCAGTTTGCTACAGCAGGAAAATAATTCTGCAGCAACAGGAAATGTGATTTATTATGTGGATTATAATTAATGGACAGATTTTTTGTAGGGGTTGATAGATTTTCGTAAGGGAAAATCAAGTCTGAAATTTCAAAGTGGAAATTACAAACTTCCGAAGCCTTTTAAAACCTCAAATACAGAATAAGTGAAAAGTTCTCCTGCAACAGGGGGATCAAATGAAGATCCTACATCTGTACTACACCACTTCATTTGCCACCGTTAGAGAACTTCTACTCCACATACCTGTATATCATATTATGTGGCTCAGTTGGTACAGTAGAGGATGGCGCTTGCAATGCCAGGGTTGTGGGTTTGATTCCCACGGGGGACCAGCATGGAGAAAAGAAATAATGAAATGTATGAACTCATTAACTGTAAGTCGCTCTAGATAAGAGTGTCTGCTAAGTGACTAAAATGTAAATATTATTATATTCTTATTTCTGTCACCACCAACAACAAGACTAGTTACTTTATCTTCTACCATCTTACTACAACACTTTGATCACAGTCTAAATAACTATTGTTTATTCTGTGCTTAATTCTTGCTCTCTGATTGGACAGTTTACTCAGAAGACTAATGAGATGACCCAAGAGACCAGAACCAGAGGGAGGACCATTGTGAGTGACATCCTTACTGACAATGACAATTTTCAAGCATTGAAGTTTCAGCCTTAAACATCAATGCATTGTTTTAAAACTCTTTTTTTTAAGTATGTGTTTTTAAATACCTTGAAATACTGTTCCCTTTTGGATGCATCTCATCTCTAGTCGATGGAAGTCTCACATCAAACCACTTGGGCAGTGTGAAATACTTGCAGTTCATGCCTGCCCTTGTTCACTGGCTACAGCTCAATCTGAACTGGGGGAAACGTTGTTTCAGGGAGGATATTAGCCTATGTTTTATTTAGCTTGACCCCGTTGGTCTGTCCTGACTGGTCAATAGCACTGATACACATTGCATTTGACCTGTGTCAACTATTTGTGAGAGACATTTCAAAGAGTGTAGATCTTAAATGCCCTTCCTACCTGTCTCAGTGGTAGACTTTCCGTAGTTCTACACTGAGTGATACTACATCACAGTGTACATAACAGAATTGAACTCTTCATAATCCTCAGTTATGCTTTCATTTTGCACTTTGTGCATTTTCCCTATTACTATGTCATTATCTAACATGCTCATACCATGTTAGATACTTAATGCAACAAAATAGTGGTGACAACAGTGGTACACAATTCAGTCAGCTGATGGAGTAGGGCATCAGTCTACATTAAAATGTATATAACCTTTCAAGTTTTGATGTCACATGCCTTTCTTGCAAACTATAAACAATGCAGTAATCAATATCGATGTAATACCAAAAAAAATTAAAAGTAGAACAAAAACACGCAAGAAATAAAAAATAAGAAATAAGAAGAACATGAGAAAGTAAGTAAGCATTCGAGATACAGGGTCAGCTCCAGTACCATATTTACAATGTGCAGGGATACTGGATCGCTAGAAGTAGACATGTACTGTATAGGGGTAAGGTGACTAGGCATCAGGATATATGATAAACAGAGTAGCAGCAGAGTAAATTATGATTGGATATGAGTGGGTGAGTGTAGCGTCAGTATAAATGTATGTGTGCGTGAGCAAACTATGGAATGAGTGTTTACGTGTGTTGGAGTGTCAGTGTGTGTGACAAGGGTTAACTCAGATAGTGTGTGTAGCCATTTTGTTAGCTATTTAGCAGTCTTATGGCTTGGGAATAGAAGATGTTCAGGAGCCTGTTGGTGTCAGACTTGATGCACCAGTACCACTTGCTGTGCGAAAGTAGAGAGAAAAGTCTATGGCTTGGGTGGCTTGTGTCTTCAACGATTTTCCAGGCCTTCCTTTCACACCGCCTGATAGAGGTTCTGGATGGCGGGGAGCTCGGCCCCAATGACCTACTGGGCTGTTCATGCCACTCTCTATAGCGCCATGTGATCGAGGGCGGTGTTATTGCCATACCAGGCAGTCATGAAGCCAGTCAAGAGGTTCTCAATGGTACAGCTGTAGAACTTTGAGGATTTGAGGGCCCTTGCCAAACCTTATCAACCTCCTGAGGTGGAAGAGGAACTGTCAACATTTTAAGTTTGAGTGATTTAGACACCCTCTCCACTGCAGCCCTGTTGAAGTGGATGGGGGTGTGCCCCCCGTTTCCTGTTGTCCACGATCATCTCCTTGGTCTTACTGACGCTGAGGGATAGATTGTTGTGCCAGGTCACTGACCTCTTCCCTGTAGGCTGTCTCATCAATGCCGAAGATCAGGCCTACCTACATCGTCTCATCAGCAAACTTGATGATGGTGTTGGAATCATGCATAGCCACCAGTCATTGATGAACTGGGAGTACAGGAGAGGACTAAGCACACACCCCTGTGGGGCCCCCATGTTGTGGGTCAGCGTGGCAGAGGTAATGTTGCCTACCCTCACCACCTGGGTGTTTAGTCCCAGGGTCGTAAGCTTGGTTACGAGTTTAGAGGGGACAATGGCATTGAACACTGAGCTGTAGTCAATGAACAACATTCTCACATAGGTATTCCTTTTATCTATGTGGGTGAGGGCAGTGTGGCGTACAATTGAGATTTTGTCATCTATGGATCTGTTGGTGTACAAATTGGAGTTGATATGTGCCATAAGCAGCCTCTCAAACCACCACATGATTACAAATGTGAGTGTAACAGGGCAGTAGTCATTGTGGCTTGAAGCCTTATAGTTCTTGGGAACAGGAGTGATGGTCTTTTATCTTAAAACATGTGGAGATTACAGACTGGAAGAGGGAGAGGTTGAAAATGACTGTGAATATGCCTGGCAGCTGTTCTGCACATGCTCTGAGAATGCGCCCTGGAATACTGTCGGGCCCCGAGGCCTTGTGAGTGTTGACCTGATTAAAGACTTTAGTCACGTCGACCTCGGAGAGAGATATCACCCAATCATCTGGGTTCGGTGACGGCCCTCACACCCGGCACAATGTTGGTATTGTCGAAGCATACATAAAATGCAATGAGTTCGTCTGATAGAGAGGCAATGTTGGGCAGTTTACGGCGGGGTCTTCCTTTGTAATTCGTAATGGACTGTAGCCCCTGCCACATGCGGCGGGTGTCTAAGCATGTGTAATATGATTCCACCTTATTCCTAGATTGTCCTTTTGCTCGTTTGATGACTCTGCGGAGGACATAGCAGGACTTTTTGTACTTGTTGCAGTCCTCAGCCGTAGCCTCAGGGTTGGCTGCGAAAGCCCTGTCTGCGGTAGCCCTATCCTTTAGTTTAGCGCCAACCTCAGTGTTAATCCAGGGCTTTTGATTGGGGACGCAGCGAACCTTCACTGTGGAGACAAATTCGCCAATGCATTTCCTAATGAAGCCGGTGAGGGAAGTTGTTAGCGGAGTCTCAAAACATATTCCAATCAGCGCTAGCAAAGTAGTCCTGTAGCATATTCTCTGATTCTTGTAACCATTTTTCAATAAATTGTGTCACGGGTACTTTCTGTTTGAACTTCTGCTTGTAAACAGGAAGCAGGAGTACAGAGTTATGATCTGATTTGCCGAATGGCGGACGAGGGAGGGCCTTGTATGCTTGCTTGTGGGTAAAATAACAGTGGTCAACGACTTTATCACCCCTAGTGGTGAGGGAGACCGAGAGCCATGTTTCAGAAATGCAGAGAATATTGCAGTTCGAGAATTACTTTAGAAGCCAATTATTATCAAGTGACATTGGAAAGTACAATGGAGGGAAGAGGTGGCCGGTTTTCCCTTCGCCTTACACTCTTCAGGATCCTTCCTCTCTTGCCTCTGTAATGCCGCCGTTTCCTCTTGCGTATCCCAAAAAATGGGTCGGAATTACAAAAAGAACTCAGGGAAGATGAGTTGAAGATGAAGGCTGAATTTAGGTAATTAACTGCTGATCTGATGTTCAAATGTTCTTGTCGGTTGTAAGAAATGATAGAGGATACATTTCATGAAAGTAAAGTAAAAGTGAATGACAAAAGAATCACAAAATAGTGAAGTTGGGTCAGAGCTTGCAAAACAGAGGCCATCCAGTACAGTCCCAGCAGCAGCGCCTGTGTCTCAGAACTCAACCTCCATCTCTCCCCAGGTCACCCAGGTGTCCTCGTCAGGAGAGGGAGGGTTCTCAGGAGGGGAAACATTCCAGAGAATGGGCGAGGCCAACGGAACTCTGAGAAGCCAGGGTGGGAGGGGCATGGTGAGTGACATCTCCAGGCAGCCACTAGAGGGAAACATAACCCTCCTTTTATGAATTCTTTACCATAGTGCTGTATGATTTGACAGGTGTATAGATACAGGTTATTACTAATTAACTACAGGTTAATCTGGTTAATTATACAGTGAAGTGGGTGCATTAATGCAGTCGATCCTTATAATATGAATGTGTATTTTCTAATTGCAGTACCAGACTACAAGCAGGAACAATACCATGAGGGTAAGTGTTGCCGTGCACTATCAGGATGTGGTCGACTTGACACCACACCATTGACACATACATACACACGACATACACTGTTGTTCCTCCATCAATCATCCATGTTTGTTTTTTTGTGTTTTCTCCACTCTCTCCTCAGAGTAACTCTTCGAGGTATTCCCGTTCCTTCGGCTTGCTGTCAAACCAGCACATCTCAGAGCACATAGACCGGGTAAGAGACCAAAAAAGTGTTAAACAAATTAAAATATATTTAATATTTGAGATTCTTCAAGGTAGCCAACCTTTGTCTTTATGACAGCTTTGCACACTCTTGGCATTCTCTCAACCAGCTTCATGAGGTAGTCAGTCTTGAAGAAATTCCCATATATGCGGAGCACTTGTTGGCTGCTTTTCCTTCACTCTGCGGTCCAACTCATCCCAAACCATCTCAATTGGGTTGAGATCGGGTGATTGTGGAAGCCAGGTCATCTGATGCAGGACTCCGTCACTCTCCTTTTTGGTCAAATAGCCCTTACACAGCCTGGAGGTGTGTTTTGGGTCATTGTCCTATTGAAAACAAATTATAGTCCCACTAAGTGCAAACCACATGGGATTGTGCATTGCTGCATAATGTTGTTGCAGTCATGCTGTTTAAATGTGCCTTGAATTCTTAATAAATCACAGACAGTGTCACCAGCAAAGCACCACCACAACATCACACCTCCTCCTCCATGCTTCACGGTGGGAACCACACATGCAGACATCCTCCGTTCATCTACTCTGCGTCTCACAAAGACATGGCGGTTGGAACCAAAAATCTCAAAATTGGACTCATCAGACCAAAAGACAGATTTCCACCAGTCTAATGTCCATTTCTCATGTTTCTTGGCCTAAGCATGTCTCTTCTTCTTATTGGTGTCCTTTAGTAGTGGTTTCTTTGCAGCAATTCAACCACGAAGGCCTGATTCATGCAGTCTCCTCCGAACAGTTGATGTTGAAATGTGTCTGTTACTTGAACTCCGTGAAGCATTTAATTGGGCTTAAATCTGAGTTGCAGTTAATTGCCGATTTCTGAGGCTGGTAACTTATCCTATGCAGCAGAGGTAACTCTAGGTCTGCCTTTCCTGTGGTGGTCCTCATGAGAGCCAGATTCATCATAGAGCTTGATGTTTTTTGCGACTGCATTTGATGAAACTTTCAAAGTTCTTGAAATAATCCGCATTGACTGACCTTCATGTCTTAAAGTAATGATCGTTTCTCTTTGCTTATTTGAGCTGTTCTTGACATAATATGGACTTGCTCTTTTAACAAATAGGGTGATCTTCTGTATTAAATGTTTTATTGGGCGATCTTCAGGTTTTATTTTTTTTATTTAACTAGGCAAGTCAGTTAACCTGTTGCGTCGCGCAATCCCGGATCCGGGATTCTATTTATAGCCTCAAGCTCATTAGCATAACGCAACGTTAACTATTCATGAAAATCGCAAATGAAATGAAATAAATATATTTGCTCTCAAGCTTAGACTTTTGTTAACAACACTGTCATCTCAGATTTTCAAAATATGCTTTTCAACCATAGCTAAACAAGCATTTGTGCAAGAGTATTGATTGCTAACATAGCTATAAGCCTAGAATTCAGCCAGCAACATTTTCACAAAAACAAGAAAATAATTCAAATAAAATCATTTACCTTTGAAGAACTTCAGATGTTTTCAATGAGGAGACTCTCAGTTAGATAGCAAATGTTCAGTTTTTCAAAAAAATATTATTTGTGTAGGACAAATCGCTCCATTTTGTTCACGTTTGGCTATGAAAAAAACCTGTATACAGTTATAGCCTCAAGCTCATTAGCATAATGTAACGTTAACGATTTCTGAAAATTGCAAATAAAATGAAAATAATGCGCCTGCTCTCAAGCTTAGCCTTTTCTTAACAACACTGTCATCTCAGATTTTCAAAATATGCTTTTGAACCATAGCTATTCACTAATTTGTGTAAGAGTATGCTAAGCTAGCTTAGCATTTTGAGTAGCATTTAGCACGCAACATTTTCACAAAAACCAGATAACCAAATAAATAAAATCATTTACCTTTGAAGAGCTTCGGATGTTTTCAATGAGGAGACTCTCAGTTACATAGCAAATGTTCAGTTTTTCCTGAAAGAATCTTTGTGTAGGAGAAATCGCTCCGTTTTGTACATCACATTTGGCTACCGAAACGAACCGAAAGTTCAGTCACCAACAACGTCAAACTTTTTCCGAATTAACTCCATAATATCGACCGAAACATGGCAAACGTTGTTTGGAATCAATCCTCAAGGTGTTTTTTCACATATCTCTTCATTGATATATCGTTCGTGGAAGCCTGCTTTCTTCTCTGAATTCCATGGAAAAATACTTGCAGCTGAGGTTTGCGCACCAATTTCGGCGCAGGACACCGGGCGGACACCTGGTAAATGTGGTGGTCAATCGTCCAACGTCCACTTGGTAAATGTCTTATGGTCAATCGTCCAATGATATGCCTACAAATACGTCACAATGCTGCAGACACCTTGGGGAAACGACAGAAAGGGCAGGCTCATTCATCTCGCATTCACAGCCATATAAGGAGACAATGGAAAACGGAGCCTCAAAAATCCTGCTGATTTCCTGGATGCCGTTTCATCTTGGTTTTGCCTGTAGCTCACGTTCTAGGGCACGCACAGAGAATATCTTTGCAGTACTGGAAACCTCAGAGTGTTTTCTTTCCAAAGCTATCGATTATATGCATAGTCGAGCATCTTTTTGTGACAAAATATTGCGCTTAAAACGGGCACGTCTTTTTATCCAAAAATGATATAGCGCCCCTAGAGTTTCAAGAGGTTAAGAACACATTTTTATTTACAGTGACGGCCTACCCCGGCCAAACCCTAACGTTGGGTCAATTGTGCTCCGCCCTATGGGCCTCCCAATCACAGCCGGTTGTGATACAGCCTAGAATCGAACCAGGGTCTGGAGTGACGCTTCTAGCACTGAGATGCAGTGCCTTAGACCGTTGCGCTATACTGGAGCCCTCTGTATACCACCCCTACCTTGTCACAACACAACTGATTGGCTCAGATGCATTACGAAGGAAAGAAATTCCCCAAATGAACTTTTAACAAGGCACACCACTTAATTGAAATGCATTCCAGGTGACTACCTCATGAAACTGGTTGAGAGAATTCCAAGAGTTTGCAAAGCTGTCATCAAGGCAAAGGGTGGCTTCTTTGAAGAATCTCAAATATAAAATATATTTTCACTTGGTTAACACTTTTTTGGTTACTACATGATTCCATATGTGTTATGTCATGGTTTTGATGTCTTCACTATTATTCTACAATGTAGAAAATAGTAAAAAATAAAGAAAAACCCTTGAATGAGTAGGTGTGTCCAAATGTTTGACTGGTACTGTATGTGACATGCAGAAAGTGTCATGGTGACATGTGGAAAAGGTTACATACAGTAAGTAGCCTGTGGTGTTGGAACAGAGAGAGACATTTAGGTAAAGATGTGTGTGAAGCACCATGTGGTCTTGAAAACAAGAACAAATGGTGGTAATATTTGTCTTATCATTAATACAAATTCTGTAATGTAAGAAGTATCCCTCTATTGGATCTATTACATATAAATACCCTACTTGTTTAGTTACTAGTATTGAGAGTTTTATAAGATTTTGTAGAATCTAATTCAAATATGATTTAAGATAACTTTTTTCTAACATTGACACATTGGATCTCCAGAAGCTGCATATGATTGGAGACGAGGTGGACTACCAACCCTACGGGTATGTCTACGAGGGGACAGGCAGCAAGTGCCAGTCACTGGACGAGCTGTCGCTAAACAATCTAGATGACAACCTGGAGTTCCTGGGGGACCTGGGGTCAAAGTTCAACACCTTGGGGGGCATCTGTCGGCAGGACATGCAGGAGAGGAACATCAGGCTGTAGACACGCACACACATGAACACAAACACACACAACTGGCAGGACTGGGACTGGAGATGGTTCTAACGTAACTGCTCTACGACACTGATAGGGTAAGAGCCATCAGCTGGAGAAGAGGACACAGTTACACCAAACATCGTCCATTGAGATTCTGGATCATGCTTTGCGTCATATACGACAGGGGGGGAAAAAATACCGACCAAAACCAAGCTGGATTGGCTTTTACCCACACAAGGAGGGACTGGGAGAGACACTTTTGATATTTTGGATGTCTGAAGACACAATGAATCACTGCACTGAATAAACCACATCATGCTCGGATGGATTTATTGATTTATGTTTTGACAGGGCCGGGATGTGTTTGTATGGTGATTGTTTTGCAGTGGTGTAAGTACTTGAGCATAAATACTTCATAGTACTTTACTATTTATATTTTTGACAACTTTTATTTTTACTCCAATACATTACTAAAGAAAATAACTCATTACATTTTGTACTCATTACATTTTGAATGCTTGGCAGGACAGGAACATTTTCCAATTCACACAATTGTCAAGAGAACATCCCTGTTCATCGATAGGGCCTTTAATCTGGCAACCTCACTAAACACAAATGCTTTGTTTGTAAATAATGTCTGAGTGTTGGAGTGTACCCCTGGCTATCCGTACATTTTACTGGGTGACTTTCACGTTTACTTTACTTTTTTATTAAGGTATCTTTACTTTTGCTCAAGTATTACAACTGGGTACTTGTCCACCACTGTTGTTTTGTTGTTTAATGTGTTTTTTATCATCACGCTTCACAGTACTTTTCAGCAGCAGCTTATCATCTCTTGATCTACGAGCTATGCCAGAATGGGATAACTTGCATGCCAACACTTGAATGGAAACGTCATCATCACCTCTGTGGGAGTTTTACTATTGTGCTAATGATAATTCATAACCTCTCTCTGTTTAGGATAATGATTTACACATGTTGCTTTCAACTAATTTCTTGACCTCGATGGAGTAGAATCCCACACGATATCTGGTAGTATAGAATTGGGACACAGCAGATTCAGGAGAACAATTGATAGCTATTTTGGAATCCTCACCTATCTGCAGAAAAGTGGCAATGCCTAACCATGGCTAATCTGAGAGCCTGGAACCAGTGTGTGCCCTGCCCTCACCAAACCTTTAAGAGCAATCAAAGTTGTACTGTTGTGTATCCTTAACATAACGTAAAGGTTCACTGTATAATACTAGACTTGGTTTCCTTCACTTTTGCGCACTGGTCTTTTTTTTCTTTTTGACTTGTTTCTCTTTTACTCCCTGCTAACGTCCACTGTGCCGCTTTTGTATCAATAGTCAATATATCAAAATGTTTTTGTTTATATTTCAAATTTGATTAAAGTATGCGCGTCATGGAGATATGTCTCCGTATCTCTCAGCCATACCTCACAACAAACACGATTATGATCCTAAATGGACATGAAGTCACTTCAATGACATGGATTCCTTGGAACACCCCCTTGTGTTCTCCGTAAAACTGACACAGCCACTGTAACCATTCATGTGAATAGGAGAAGGTCATTTTTTGTGTAGTCCTGGCACTAATTTGCCCAGTCTTTTGCAGGATATCTTAAAACGTGTAGTGTATTTGAGGTTTAAAAAGGCTTCTGAAGTTCGTAATTTCCACTTGGACATTTCAGACTTGATTTTCTCTTATGAAGAATATATCAACCCTTACAAAAATGTCCATTAATTATAATACACATAATAATGCACATTTGCTGTTGCTGCATGATTATTTTCCTGCTCTAGCAAACTGTCTCAAATTAAGATCTAAATTTGTACCCATATCTAACCCATTCTAATGATCCCTCAGCAAACTGAGTTTGAATCATGCTGATAGTACATGCTCTGAACCTCCCTTCCTGTTGATGCTACAGACAAAGTTGAAGAAAAGGTTCTGTAATACTACAGAATAGAGGAGTGGAGAGACCTAGAGTGTGTAGAGGTGCGGTACAAGACTTGATTCTGTAAAGTTTGTGCCATATAAAAAACAGTATGCACACAACATCAAGCACTAGATAATATTGTCCTCTATGTTGCAGTAGAGCTGCAACTTTATGTAATACATATCCTAAGCAGAGGATCGATGAGGAGCTAACAGTTTGATTTGTTTATAATACATATGCATTTGCTAGAAAACCAATTTCTATTAGTAACATTATTGCAAGTCCTAATATTTTTTATACAGTATCCACCTTCTAAAGTAAATGACATTGGGTCTGAATTGACTTCCCGTCACGGATGGACTGGGACAAGAATTCAGCCCTGGCATTTTATCCTATTAGACCGTCCTAGAGACATTAATGACACTCAGGTGTGTCCAATTTATCAAATCAAATCATACTTTTGTAATGAAACAGCAGGGAGGAATGCAAATTGGAGTGGGTCTAGGGTTTCTGGGATAATGGTGTTGATGTGAGACATTACCAACCTTTCAAAGCACTTCATGGCTACGGACGTGAGTGTAGTCATTTAAGCAGGTTGCCTTTGTGTTCTTGGGCACAGGGACTATGGTGGTCTGCTTAAAACATGTTGGTATTACAGACTCAATCAGGGACATGTTGAAAATGTCAGTGAACACACCTGCCAGTTGGTCAGCACATGCCCGGAGCACACGTCCTGGTAATCTGTCTGGCCCCGCAGCCTTGTGTATTTTGACCTGCTTAAAGGTCTTACTCATGTCGGCCTCGGAGAGCCTGATCACACAGTCGTCGAGAACAGCTGATGCTCTCATGCATGCCTCAGTGTTGCATGCCTCGAAGCGAGCATAGAAGTGATTTAGCTCATCTGGTAGGCTCATGTCACTGGGTAGCTCGCGGCTGTGCTTCCCTTTGTAGTCTGTAATAGTTTGCAAGCCCTGCCATATAAGACGAGTGTCGGAGCCGGTGTAGTATGATTCGATCTTAGCTCTGCATTGACGCTTTGCCTGTGTGATGTTTCGTCGCAGGGCATAGCAGGATTTCTTGTAAGCTTCCGCGTTAGAGTCCCGCACCTTGAAAGCGGCAGCTCTACCCTTTAGCTCAGTGCGAATGTTGCCTGTAATCCTTGGCTTCTGGTTGGGGTATGTACATACAGTCACTGTGGGGACAACATCCTCAATGCACTTACTGATAAAGCCAGGGACTGATGTGGTGTACTCCTCAATGCCATCGGAAGAATCCTTTAACATGTTCCAGTCTGTGATAGCAAAACAGTCCTGTAGTTTAGCATCTGCTTCATCTGACCACTTTTTATAGACCGAGTCACTGGTGCTTCCTGCTTTAATTTTTGCTTGTAAGCAGGAATCAGGAGGATAGAGTTGTGGTTGGATTTACCAAATGGAGTGTGAGGGAGGGCTTTGTACGCATCTCTGTGTGTGGAGTACAGGTGATCTATAATTATTTTCCCTCTGGTTGCACATTTAACATGTTGATAGAAATTTGGAAGAACTGATTTAAGTTTCCTTGCATTAAAGTCTCCGGCCACTAGGAGTGCCACCTCTGGGTGAGTGGTTTTCTTGTTTGCTTATTTCCTTATACAGCTGACTGAGTGCGGTCTTAGTGCCAGCATCTGTCTCTGCTGGTAAATAAACAGCCACGAAAAGTATAGCTGAAAAGTCTCTAGGCAATTATTATGGCATGCAATCACAATATGCTCTACTTCAGGCAAGCAAAATCTAGCGACTTCCTTAGATTCGTGCACCAGCTGTTGTTTACAAATATGCACTGACCACCCCCCCTTGTCTTACCGGAGTGTGCTGTTCTATCTTGCAAGTGCAGCGTATATCCAGCTACAGTGGGGCAAAAAAGTATTTAGTCAGCCACCAATTGTGCAAGTTCTCCCACTTAAAAATATGAGAGAGGCCTGTAATTTTTATCATAGGTACACTTCAACTATGACAGACAAAATGAGAAGAAACAAATCCAGAAAATCACATTGTAGGATTTTGAAAGAATTTATTTGCAAATTATGGTGGAAAATAAGTATTTGGTCACCTACAAACAAGCAAGATTTCTGGCTCTCACAGACCTGTTCTTTAAGAGGCTCCACTATCCTGTATTAATGGCACCTGTTTGAACTTGTTATCAGTATAAAAGACACCTGTCCACAACCTCAAACAGTCACACTCCAAACTCCACTATGGCCAAGACCAAAGAGCTGTCAAAGGACACCAGAAATAAAATTGTAGACCTGCACCAGGCTGGGAAGACTGAATCTGCAATAGGTAAGCAGCTTGGTTTGAAGAAATCAACTGTGGGAGCAATTATTAGGAAATGGAAGACATAGAAGACCACTGATAAGACCATTGATTTGATGTCATTTTATCTGTGGCTAATGTCCTTGACCCTTCTTGGATGGGCACTTCTAATGTAACTCTATGGCATCACCCAAGGGGCTAGAATGTTTGAGGTCTCCCCTTAGACTTTGCAGTGAAGTAGTGTCCCCATGAGTGACAGAATACTCCGTATTTTCTGCTGGCTGCCCCACCACCACAGAAAGCACTGAGCTAGGCTGAAACACCTGCATTTTGTAGCTGCCTTATTCAAGAAAACAAAAAAGAGACCATGTTTGTACTTGGTTTTATTAACTCAATTATATATATTTTTTTTTTTTACATTGTTTGCAAACTTATATGTGACACGTATTAATACCAAAATAACATGCAAAACAGGCAAGCCCAAAGAACGTTATTTTTTTGCTAAAAATGTGGGGGTCCATCACTCTCGTTCTTGGTCAAATAGCCCTTGCACAGCCTGGAGGTGTGTTTTGGGTCATTGTCCTGTTGAAAAACAAATGATAGTCCCACTAAGCACAACCCTAATGGGATGGCGTATTGCTCGTGTTTCTTGGCCAAAGCAAGTCTCTTCTTCACATTGGTGTCCTTTGGTAGTGGTTCCATTGCAGCAATTCAACCATGAAGGCCTGATTCACGCTGTCTCCTCTGAAGTGTTGACATTGAGATGTGTCTGTTACTTGAACTCTGAAGTATTTATTTGGGCTGCAAATTCTGAGGTGCAGTTAACTCTGTTAACTATAATGAACTAATCCTCCTCCAGAGGTAACTCTGGGTGTTCCGTTCCTGTGGCGGTCCTCATGAGTGCCAGTTTCATCATAGCGCTTGATGGTTTTTGCGACTGCACTTGAAGTTATTGAAATTTTTCTGAATTGACTTACCTTCATGTCTTAAAGTAATGAAGGACTGTCATTTCTCTTTGCTTATTTGAGAAGTTCTTGCCATAATATGGACTCTGACTTTTAACAAATAGGGTTATCTTCTGTATACCAAACCTACCTTGTCACAACACAATTGATTGTCTCAAATGCATTAAGAAGGAAATAAATTCCACACGAACTTTTAACAAGGCACACCTGCTAATTGAAATGCATTCCAAGTGACTACCTCATGAAGCTGGTTGAGAGAATGCCAAGAGTGTGCAAAGCTGTCATCAAGGCAAAGGGTGGCTACTTTGAAGAATGTCAAATGTAAAATATATTTTGATTTGTTTAACACTTTTATGGTCACTACATGATTCCATGTGTTATTTATAGTTTTGTTGTCTTCACTATTCTACAATGTAGAAAATAGACCCTTGAATGAGTAGGTGTGTCCAAACTTTTGACTGGTACTGTAGTTACTGCATGACTGACTAAGGCCTCAGAGAGACAGTAAAAGAGAGAGAGAGAGAGAGAGAGAGAGAGATAAATACTGAAGCCAGGACACGTCTCTTGAGCTGTGTTTTCACCTCAGGTGGACTGGATCTATATTGTACTTAGGGATCAAGCCCACACTCTGTGGCATTGGAGTAACATAATTTCACATCTGGATACATGATGGGCATGACTACAACTACATGTCTGCTCATGTTACTGGTAAGGATTGATGTTTGCTATCGATTATCTGCTGAATAGAGGGATGCAGGGTCAATGGACTGACGGGCAGACAGACACAGTGGTTTATCATGCGCAACAATTCATTTAGGACACAGTTTGGGAAGACCATTTGAGATTCCCTCTGGTGACTTGTGGAATAGGAGTTTTATTGTGAGAGGGACCGAACCATCTGTTTTCATTCAGACTAGGATTACCAATGGCAGTCGGTGACGTTGTTTTTTTTTATAAGCATGGCCATTTCTATTACAGCATATTGGTAATAGACTGTCATTCATATTCCATTCACCCAGCTCAATGTAACATCGATAGGTTTAGTCTACTACATGATACTAATATTTCTCTATACTTATCATGAGGTTGCTAAAACCTAGTCTATGAATGAAAGTTTACAATTTAGGTGAACAGGTCGAGAGGAACATTTTGTAATGAAGGTGGCAGACAGTGACACATTCAATACCGCCTTGCACACTCTTGTCTGCGTCTAGCTGATCTAGGGTGTAATCAGTCCAATAGTTGCAAACAAGATATTCTATTGGACAAATTCAGGCATGTTTATCCCCAATTCTTTACGTCTAAGAAACGTTTTTCAACAGGATCGGCGTAATTAATACACCCCTGATCACACGCAAACACAGTTCCCTTTCATAGCAGCCACATACAAACAGCATGATAATTTTGCTCGTTGTAGAATTCCTTCTCGCATCTACGCGCTTTCCTCTGAACACATTTTCCCTTTGCTTGTGGACTTCAGTGCACAACACATCAGGTGACAGTCACGGTGGAGGATGTCAACGATCTGCCAATCTTCACCCACACCGTCAAAACCTGTTCTTCGGGTGTCCCCATAGGAGAACTCTTTTTGGTTTGAGGTAGAACCATTTTTGGATTCAGATAGAACCCTTTTGGGTTCCATGTAGAACCATCAGTGGAAAGTTATACCTAGAACCAAATGGGTTCTACCTGTAACCAAACAGGGTTCTTCAAAGGGTTCTCCTATGGGGACAGCTGAAGAACCCTGTTAGGTTCTTGAAAGCACCTTTTTTAAAGAGTGTACACACTATCTGGAATCTCATTCCTCATCCATTATTACGTATGGTCTCTTTGACCTTTACACACCACTATTGTAGGTTTCACACCTCAAGTAGGCCCAAGTCTCATACTATTAGCCTACACTTCATGCAGTCATAAACTAGCTAAACTAATGCTGTTAATGACTCTTTCTTACTACACATCCCTCCAGGATACACAGTGAACCTGGTGAAGGAGAACCCAGGGTACGCAGGTCACTACGACCTGCTGCTCATGGTGTTGGACCAGCAGGGTCAGGGAGCCCTCCACAACCTGTCTGTCACCGTGTATGACTGCTCTGGTGGCCAGCTGCAGTCCCGGCAGGGCCTCTGGAACCAAGATTGGAGCGAGGGCTGTAGGGATTGTCATCGGTGTCACGCTGCTACTGCTAAGTAAGTCAATCTTAGGCGTAGGTTGAAGATTCCCCTAGATGTTAATTGTGGGCCAGTTTTGCATTTTCCCCACTAAT
The DNA here is from genome assembly GCF_036934945.1 of Oncorhynchus masou masou. Classification (NCBI taxonomy): domain Eukaryota; kingdom Metazoa; phylum Chordata; class Actinopteri; order Salmoniformes; family Salmonidae; genus Oncorhynchus; species Oncorhynchus masou. The sequence goes on from NC_088244.1 coordinate 20,440,563, forward strand.
GGTTAAGGTTAGGATTGGGGAAGGGAAGCTGATCCTAGTTCTGTGCCAAGGGAAAACTTCACCACTGATCTGAATCTTACACTTAAGACATACTGGCCTACATCCCCACCCAGTGTTGATTTTGGTATAGTTCGTTAGAACTTCAGTGTGTGTGGAGATCTGTATTTATTCAAGTATGAGTTAATCCTCGGTTTTCTGTTGTCCCTCCTGTTGACCAGTAAAAGAGAACTGAAGCTGATCTCTACAGATGAAAACTCTGAAGAACGTCAGATCAAATCTAACATTGAGATCCCAGGAACTGATTGCAAGGTAACAGACATTACCATCACATTCATCTCTGGTCATTGCTTTTTTTCCAATCACACAATATGCTATTTTGATCATAGGTGCCTACATGTATCACACTCAAAGTGGACAGTTTGCTGGGAACAAAAGCTGCTTTTCTACCAATCAAGATGCCAGTTAGGAAACCAGCCATATTTAATCACCATTCATCAGTACTGTTTTGGTTCACACTGGGCATATTTGGCAAATCGAAAATTGTTGATCCATGCAAAGTAAATATGATGCTCTTTCCCCAGGCTGAACAGAGGTCCACCAGTATGCGAGCACCGGTATGTTCAGGATATTTTTCCTCATACCAAGAGCAACGGGAACAGTTTCAACGAGGAACCTCTCTGCGCAAGGTAGGCTATATAAGTCTAATAAATCTACTACCTTCATCCACTTTTGACCTGTCAATTACATTTTCAGTGGCACTGAACAGCAACATTTTGAATTTGGTTTCAGAGTGCGCCCACAAAATTACACTCCAATGGTTATGGACAGGTATATCTATAATTTCAATTAAACTTGTGGAACTCTCAGAAAAAGTAGTTGACTTGCTTAATGTTGCATTGTATTGGTTGTGTGTGTAGAGTATGTTTCTGATCACTCAGGGGTCAACAATGAGCAGATCAATGATGACAAAAACAAGATATCCTTATTGAGAGAATAATTCTCCCCATAACACCAGGCCCTTGGTGACTCTACTCAATCATGTAACAATGTGCAACAGTCATAAACAATCATGACTGTGACAAAAAAAAAAGTTTCTAATGTTTATTTTTTAAATCTCTGGTGAACTCTATCCCTTCATTAACCTTTTGTGACCTCCAATCCCTCCCTCCTTCTCCAGACGATGTTAATTCTGCTACTCTACTTGGGCGCCAGGTTCAACACGCTGGCCTCCATTTGCAACACCCCATACCATCCTAAGCCCACCTCACCCTCCTGGGCAAGAGGCTCTGCCAGGACTGGCTAGTTAGCATGGGCATAACAGGCTAGGTACCGGCCGCTTTCATGGATTAGAAATTGAACTGGATCACTCATGCTTAAAAATGAGGTAGAACAGCAAACCTGCTCTTGGAAAATCTGTATAACAACAAGCAATGTTAAACTTACTTTTTTTTTTAAAGCATAAAATACACAGGACTATGGAGCTCAATGTCCAATACAAAGACCAAGATGGAACTCCGTGCTGGAAGGAAAATAAATGCAATTTACCAATGGATCTTACATGGGCAGTAGCTATGTAGGTTTTACCAGCCAGCAAAAAACAAAAGGATTTCTGCACTGAGAACAGACCAGGGAAGTGAGCAACGTGGAGTGGAAAATACTTGAATGTCAATTACTTTTAAGCTCTGATTTTACAAATGCGATGGCTACAATGAAATAGTGCTATAATGGTGAGAGAGAAAGAGGTCATTTTTTTAACATACCATCTCTTACCAACATATGGCAAGACAAATAGTCTAATGATGTTATATATGATGGTCATGTTAAAGATTATTATCAATTAAACACTTGGGCTTAAGTCCAGTTATTTTATTTGGGTGTATATTTTGAGGTTGTCTTTTAATGTATATTCTATGTAAATAAGGCTAAGCACAAATTGAGTTGTGGCATATTTTCATAAACCTCAAGTCACGGTATCAATGAAACAACCATCGTCACAATATGAATTTACTGCAATTTAATGTTAAATTCCCAACCATCAGCAGCATCAACATGTCCATAGCGAAACTTAAGCACAAGTGTGTGTGTGTTGTGTATTCATTTGGGAATGTAGCCAGCCTGCAGGAACCAGTGGTAGGCAGAGAGAGCACTGGGTGTGATCTCCTGCTCCACCTGGAAACCTTTCTGTGGGTAGTCACGGATCCTCTCTAGAACACCTGGAACACACGTTTACACCTTACTCACAGCATCATACTCTGGTCTGTTGTTTCTACACGTCTTTTAGAATATTTGATTCTGAAATCCTTCATACATTTCTGCAATAGAAAGATGACAGGTGGGCTTACCATATAAATATTTATTTTACATGGTCTAAATGCTTTAAGACAACACACAAGTCCTGGGATTATGGACAGAGAACATACCTAGCATGTATGTGATGAGGTCCGTGGCAGTGCCCACAGTGGGATGGGGGTAGGCAGAGATGCCCATCTGGGGGGAGGTAACGATGGCATGCGTGTGTTCCCCTTGGTCAGGCCACTGGCGCAGGAATGTTGCAGAGACCCTGCGCTCCATAAAGGGCTGCTGGACCAGGATCACCCTGTTGGCTGGGGTAGACATGACAAAATACACGTCAGCATACTGTACATAGGAATCACAGGAGGTTAGTGGCACCTTAACTGAGGAGGACGGGCTCGTGGTAATGGCTGGAGCGGAATAGGATCAAATACATCAAACACATGGAAACCATGTGTTTGATGCCATTCCACGGTTTCCATGTGTTTGATGCCATTCCACGGTTTCCATGTGTTTGATGCCATTCCACGGTTTCCATGTGTTTGATGCCATTCCACGGTTTCCATGTGTTTGATGCCATTCCACGGTTTCCATGTGTTTGATGCCATTCCACGGTTTCCATGTGTTTGATGCCATTCCACGGTTTCCATGTGTTTGATGCCATTCCACGGTTTCCATGTGTTTGATGCCATTCCACGGTTTCCATGTGTTTGATGCCATTCCACGGTTTCCATGTGTTTGATGCCATTCCACGGAAACCATGTGTTTGATGCCATTCCACGGAAACCATGTGTTTGATGCCATTCCACGGAAACCATGTGTTTGATGCCATTCCACGGAAACCATGTGTTTGATGCCATTCCACGGAAACCATGTGTTTGATGCCATTCCACGGAAACCATGTGTTTGATCCCATTCAATTTTTTCGGTTCAGGCCATTATAATGAGCCGTCCTCCCCTCAACAGCCTCCTGTAATAGGAATACAATATTGGCTTGGCTGAAATGTGTTCCAGTGATTCAGTTGTGCTGTCCTGCCCCCTAGCTGTAGAATAATGCAACAACAATAACAGACATTTCATAAGAAAGGTTCTCCATCATGGTGTCTAATGAGGAGTCTCTCACCTGGGATGTTTCTCTCCTTGAGGAGCCTGTATGAGAAGCAGATGTTGTCTCCAGTGTTGGTGGCCTCTGTCTCCAGCAGTATGTTCACCCTGGGCACTCCCATCCTCAGAGCCACATCCAGGAACACGTCAGCCTCTGGCCTCGACCACACACCTGGACCACACAAGATACACATCAGAGACATTGGGTAGAAAAATGGTGTGTGTGCGTGCCTTTGTGCTTTCTTGCATTGGCAGAAAGAGGGACAGAAAGAGAGAATGATGCTCAGTCTTGCTGACCTGCAGTCTGGTTGCCTTTGTAACCAGTGAAGAGCAGCCAAGGAGCCCACCCTTCCAGGAAGAGAGCGGCTGACCTCTCCGCCACACGCACATCATGGCAACCCAGGCCTATTATGACATCACTCTGAGATCAGACAGGATTATGATGCAATTTCAGATACATAAATTATGACATCACTATGACAGGATTATGGCACTTCAGAGGACATCATGGCATTTCAAATTATGACATCACTGACAGAACATACTTGATTATTCAACAACGGAGACAGCATTGATTGTTACAAAACCCTGAGAGAAAATCTAGGAGTATGACATCATCCTAAAAGAGTACAGATCATTATGTTGTTATTTTTGGTGAAGCCAGAAGAGCATATCATATAATCATATCAAATCAAAAGATAATGCGGAAGGATGTAGCATCATACTGCTTACATTTCTGATTGCAGTTCATTTTAAATCCAGTCAAAACGTATTTTATGTGTCTGTACAATCAGATATGAAGGCTTGCCTTTTCCAGAGAATGGGGCAGACAAAGGTAGTCCCACAGAATTCTGGCCCACTTCTCACTCTCTTTGTCCATTTCTCTCACATGCTGGTCTGTGGGAGAGAAAGACACTTCAAATGCAGAACCAAATGGAATAAACAACATGATACTGAATGAATCAATACTTAAAAGTAGACCTTTTCACAGGTCAACAATGTCCTCATTAAATACATGTGTGGAGAGGAGGCACTCCACCTCACCTCAGGGGAGAACAAACTGAGCTGTAGTAGAGGCCCGTCGAGTTGACAATGAACATGTGACGCAACAGCAGCATGCCGACCACAATAACAGCGCCCTGAGGGCAGGTGTCGTGGGTCATCCTTTAAAAGTACAGACGTCTGCTGCAGACGTGGCCATGCTCAACACACTACACTGCACTGCACCAGTGTTAAACTCATTAACTCCCGAACATCATTCAGAAGCCATTAGAATTGTCGTTCTATTTCTCATTTGTCGCAGGGATGAAAGCTTTACACACCCCAGCGGCTCTCTATCCAGGTCTCTTTCTTTCATCCTGCGCGATACTCTCCCTAACTCGACTGTTCTCATTCACCTGTCAATGTTTTCTTACCCAGGATGCACTGCCAATGTTCCGGCATATTCCACTGCATATTCCACTCTATGGCATTATTGTGATTGGCTGGTCTAAATTATATCCAGCTGCTCAGTCTAACTCTCATTGGCTAATTTACATTTTACTCTTTATCCGACCGGCTGATTAGGCCTCCTTTCTCTTATTCGATTGGTTGGTGAGTCTCTGTAATGCCGCGTTCAAAACAACTAGGAACTGGTAAATCTCCGGCTATAGCGTGTTCAAGACAACTGGGAACTAGAGGGAAAACGATATCCGATTAGGATAAATCGTTTTGAACGGTCATCCAACACGGAATTCTAAATCGGAAACTAGAGTTCCGACTTTCTGACCTGAAGATCACTGATGTCATGATTTGACCACATTTCTTTCCGAGTTCCCAGTTATTAGCTAGCTTGTTTAACATTGACATATGGTCAAATTAGCTACATTATACATATTGATAAGGTCAATATGTATTGTAATAAACTGATTTATTGTCATCTTTTGGTTGAAAAGGTAAAAGGTCTGTGAGTGAAAAGTCACAACTTGGCAAACAATTTGTTTCCCACTTGTAATTACGATTTGGTGTGTCTATCAAGCGAAATTTCCCACAGGGAACATAGAGCTTCCGATAATTCTTAAAGCACGAACGCGGCATTAGTGTATAACTGTCTTTGTCCATTTTTATTTGATTCTGACTGGTCTGAGTGCAGGCTGATGATTGTGTTTCTAAGTGGAGAAGAAAGAAGTAGACGCATCTGAAAGGTTCCAAAGTGAAATATCTGTGAGAAACCATCAGCAGAGCTCTACTGCTGTTAAAGCCTAGCTATTTCCTGCTAACCTGCTTGCACACCCACTCAAGTTTAAATTGGATGTTGTTTTGTTTGTCACATGACTAGACCCAACCCCATCGCTACATTTTATTTTATCCCCTTCTATTCTCTAATTGTTTCCCCTTTACATACAATAGCTCCACCTAGTTTCTGCCATATAACAAGGACAGAGGGATCAGTTTTCTAGAATGAAACCTAGCCATGGTGTGCCAGCCCATACCTGATCTCGTTTGCTCTCAGAGGTCAAGGGTCAGCAGAAACTCACTGCTGTTTTGTTTTTCAACCAAGAAACACAGAAAAATCCTTTAGAGAAGGTGACAGATGCATCAATGACAATTCCTGTCATTATACTGAAGAAATATATAAAACGCAACAAGTTAAGATTTTAATGAGCTACAGTTCATATAAGGAAACCTGTTGCGTTAATATTTTTTATCAGCGTAGTTAAAATAATCCAAATGTCTAAGATGTACCAGTACTTGCATTTTTGATGAAGTGTGTTTCTAGACATCCCCAAGGGGTAAAATGTGTGATGTTGATATAAGGGAAAACACAAGTACATATGACATCACAATAACTATCTGATGTCATCAGTACTGACCTTTGTACACAGATCTCAGTACTTGTGTAAATAAAACAATGAGGAATCAGATTTACTGAAACGCATTTATTAAATCAATTCCATTTTCACAGTTGAATAGATACACTGCCCAAAAAAATAAAGGGAACACTTAAACAACACAATGTAACTCCAAGTCAATCACACTTCTGTGAAATCAAACTGTCCACTTAGGAAGCAACACTGATTGACAATAAATTTCACATGCTGTTGTGCAAATGGAATAGATAACAGGTGGAAATTATAGGCAATTAGCAAGACACCCCCAAAAAAGGAGTGGTTCTGCAGTTGGTGACCACAGACCACTTCTCAGTTCCTATGCTTCCTGGCTGATGTTTTGGTCACTTTTGAATGCTGGCGGTGCTGTTACTCTAGTGGTAGCATGAAATGGAGTCTACAACCCACACAAGTGGCTCAGGTAGTGCAGCTCATCCAGGATGGCACATCAATGCAAGATGTGGCAAGAAGGGTTGCTGTGTCTGTCAGCGTAGTGTCCAGAGCATGGAGGCGCTACCAGGAGACAGGCCAGTACATCAGGAGACGTGGACGAGGCCAACAACCCAGCAGCAGGACCGCTACCTCCGCCTTTGTGCAAGGGGGAGCACTGCCAGAGCCCTGCAAAATGACCTCCAGCAGGCCACAAATGTGCATGTGTCTCCTCAAATGGACAGAAACAGACTCCATGAGGGTGGTATGAGGGCCCGACGTCCACAGGTGGGGGTTGTGCTTACAGCCCAACACCGTGAAGGACGTTTGGCATTTCGCCACTGGCGTCCTGTGCTCTTCACAGATGAAAGCAGGTTCACAATGAGCATATGTGACAGACGTGACAGTCTGGAGACGCCGTGGAGAACGTTCTGCTGCCTGCAACATCCTCCAGCATGACCGGTTTGGCAGTGAGTCAGTCATGGTGTAGGGTGGCATTTCTTTGGGGGGCCGCACAGCCCGCCATGTGCTCGCCAGAGGTAGTCTGACTGCCATTAGGTACTGAGATGAGATCCTCAGACCCCTTGTGAGACCATATGCTGGTGCGGTTGGCCCTGGGTTCCTCCTAATGCAAGACAATGCTAGACCTCATGTGGCTGGAGTGTGTCAGCAGTTCCTGCAAGAGGAAGGCATTGATGCTATGGACTGGCCCGCCCGTTCCCCAGACCTGAATCCAATTGAGCACATCTGGGACATCATCTCGCTCCATCCACCAACGCCACGTTGCACCACAGACTGTCCAGGAGTTGGCGGATGCTTTAGTCCAGGTCTGGGAGGAGATCCCTCAGGAGACCATCCGCCACATCATCAGGACAATGCCCAGGCGTTGTAGGGAGGTCATACAGGCACGTGGAGGCCACACACACTATTAAGCCTCATTTTGACTTGTTTTAAGGACATTACATCAAATTGGATCAGCCTGTAGTGTGGTTTTCCACATTCATTTTGAGTGTGACTCCAAATCCAGACCTCCATGGGATGATACATTTGATTTCCATTGATAATTTGTGTGATTTTGTTGTCAGCAGATTCAAGTACGTAAAGAAAAAAGTATTTAATAAGAATTTCATTCATTCAGATCTAGGATGTGTTATTTTAGTGTTCCCTTTATTTTTTTGAGCAGTGTATTTATTTAGTTCTATAATTTAAACAAAATACACCTAGCAGGTGAGGAGCAGTGAGGAAAAGGCATGGAAGTCTCAGTCCTTTTCCAGGGCAGACCTACCACCTGGTGGGCATGTCATGTCCACTGCCCTGTCCATGGATCTGTAGATAGCCATCATATAACTCCCTGAGGTGCAGGATCAGCTCCTCTGTGTTCTGGCCTGTGAGGGCAGACACAGGGATTACCCTGTGGGCCACGTGGCCCCGGAGGGCCTCAAGGTTTCCCCGAGCCCCAGGCAGGTCCATTTTGTTGGCTACGATAGCGTGGGGCCGGTGGGTGAGGCCGGGCTCGTACTGGTCCAGCTCATAGCGCAGTTGTTGGAGCTGAGTCCAGGGTTCTGGGGAGGACAGGTCCAGGACAAAGAGAAGGAAGCGACAGCGCTCAATATGGCGCAGGAAGGAGATCCCTAGGCCTCGGTTTAGATGGGCCCCACAGATGATACCAGGAATGTCAGCCACTAGACAAGAGGATGGGGACAGTAAACTACAACACCAACCTTTGTGTCCAACATAATATACAACACTAAAATCAAAAACTCCTTTACCTGCCACTTGCTCATGGTCCCTGTAGTTGACAATACCCACATGGGGGTTAAGGGTGGTAAAGGGGTAGGCAGCCACAGCAGGTCTGGCATTGGATATGGCCCTTAGAAGGGAAGACTTCCCTGCATTGGGAAACCCAACCTGGAGTGGAAGACACACACCAACAGGTAAATCAAGAAAATGTTATACATTTTTGGGGGATAGAGTGCATACCATTTATATTTCTACGATATTATTTTAACCAGCCCACATTTAATAAGATAGGCCTAGTCAGTGGAGTGAGTCCCTCTTCCGTGTCTCACCAGTCCGGCATGGGCCATGGTGCGCAGCTCCAGCTGGAGGACCCTCTCCTGTCCCCTCTCTCCCAGGGTGGCCGTCATGGGGGCGCGGTTCTCATTGGACAGGAAGAAGCGGTTTCCCTTTCCCCCTGCCCCCCCAAACACAGCCACATACTCCTGGTTGTGCTGGGAGAGGTCTGACACCGTCTTCCCTTGCTCCTTCACCACCGTGCCCACTGGCACCTGCACCATCACAAAATAACAAACAATATTCAGTTACACTATTTTACAGTCGGCATTTTAGTATCTGGTATTTGTGGCAATTACACGGCTAAACGAAAGTTTAAAAAATGATAATATAAAGAACCCCTAATTAAAAACAACACCCCAGCTGTAGTCATGGGAACTAACTCACAGCGATGTAGGTTGTGCTGGCGTTGCGTCCGTAGCAGTTCTTACTGCCTCCTGAATCACCGTTGTCTCCTTTGTAAACGGGGGCGACCTGCGCCAGGGATTTCACCTGCAGGTCGACTGGAGGCACGCAAATCACAGATATTCGGAAATAGGACTTGAAGTACACATACGAAAACAGTCTCCAATGCCCTGGTTAAAATATCCCTACAAATTAAAAAAAAATGTTCTTCGGCCTGATTATATCCTTGTGTGAAATTGTAAGCCTATTGTGGATCTCCTGATGATCAAAACATTGATCTGAATAGCCAAACGAGAGCACCTCAGAAGACCAACACATTGTAACGAGATTATAAACAATGTATAAACAGTAGAGGTCGACCGATTAATCGGAATGGCCGATTAATTAGGGACAATTTCAAGTTTATTATTATTTTCAATGACAGCCTAGGAACGGTGGGGTAACTGCCTTGTTCAGGGGCAGAACGACAAATTTTCACTTTGTCAGCTCGGGGGAACCGATCTTGCAACCTTACAGTTAAACTATTCCAACGCTATAACCACCTGCCTCTCGTTGCACTCCACAAGGAGACTGCCTGTTACGCGAATGCAGTAGAAGCCAAGGTAAGTTGCTAGCTAGCATTAAACTTCTCATAAAAAAACAATCATAATCACTAGTGATAAACTAGTAATATCATCAACCATGTGTAGTTATCTTGCGTGTCCTGCGTTGCATATAATCGATGCAAAGCTGGGGGATGATTTAACAAATGCGCATTTGCGAAAAAAGCACAATCGTTGGACAACTGTACCTAACCATAAACACCAATGCCTTCCTTAAAATCAATACACACAGAAGTATATTTTTAAACCTGCATATTTAGCTAAAAGAAATCCAGGTTAGCAGGCAATATTTAACTAGGTGAAATTGTGTCACTTCTCTTGCGTTCATTGCACACAGAGTCAGGGTATATGCAATAGTTTGGGCAGCCTGGCTCATTGCAAACTAATTTGCCAGAATTTTACGTAATTATGACATAACATTGAAGGCTGTGCAATGTAACAAGAATATTTAGACTTAGGGATGCCACCCGTTAGATAAAATACTGAACGGTTCCGTATTTCACTGAAATAAAACGTTTTGTTTTTGATGATAGTTTCCGGATTCGACCATATTAATGACCAAAGGCTCGTATTTCTGTGTGTTGTTATAACTAAGTCTATGATTTGATAGAGCAGTCTGACTGAGCGATGGTAGGCAGCAGCAGGCTCGTAAGCATTCATTCAAACAGCACTTTTGTGCTTTTTTTCCCAGCAGCTCTTTGCGCTAATAGCGTTTCAAATGTCACTCGCTCTGAGACTTGGAGTAGTTATTCCCCTTGCTCTGCAAGGGCCGCGGCTTTTGTGGAGCGATGGGTAACGCTGCTTCGAGTGTGGCTGTGGTCGATGTGATCCTGGTTCGAGCCCAGGTAGCGGCGAGGACAGGGACGGAAGCTATACTGTTACACTGGCGATACTATAATTCCTACAAGAACATCCAATAGTCAAAGGTATATGAAATGCAAATGGTATAGAGAGAAATAGTCCTAGAAATACTATATTAACTACAACCTAAAACCTCTTACCTTGGAATATTGAAGTCTCATGTTAAAAGGAACCACCAACTTTCATATGTTCTCATGTTCTGAGCAAGGAACTCAAACGTTAGCTTCTTTACATGGCACATATTGCACTTTTACTTCTCCAACACTTTGTTTTTGCATTATTTAAACCAAATTGAACATGTTTCATTATTTATTTGAGGCTAAATTGATTTTTATCGATATATTATATTAAGTTAAAATAAATGTTCATTCAGTATTGTTGTAATTGTCATTATTACAAATAAAAATGTTTTTAAAAAATAATAAAAAGATTGGCCGGTTAATCAGTATCGGCTTTTTTTGGTCCTCCAATAATCGGTATTGGCGTTGAAAAATCATAATCGGTCGACCTCTAATAAACAATTCTGTTTGGGAACAGTGCAACACGTGAGTGTGACGGTGTGTCCGACACACCTTTGATGATTATGTTCCCACCATCTCCTCCATTCCCTCCGTCTGGTCCACCCCACTCTTTCCGGGGCTCACTGTGGAAGGTGCAGGCCCCTTTTCCACCTGCTCCAGCCTGTAGCTTTACAATGCGGTGGTCCACAAAGTGGCGAGTCTGAGCAACAGAGAGAGACCCAAAGTGAACATTAACATAAGCTTTGTTAACTAGCCACCTGCAGTCTATATACACAAGTCATTGGTCTAAACTCATATCACACTGGACTGGCATAGCACCAATGTTTCATCTTAAGTCGTAGTGTCATCAATATCTACTTATCCATGTGTGAGTGCATGATAGAGCAGAAGACCAAGAAAACAAGCAATCTAAACAAACTAGCTAACTTGGGTATTGCAAATATAAACAAACCAACGTGTGCTTGGCTAGTGTGATGAGGACAGCGGATATGAGATAGCCATCTGACTAGTATATCATGACATACCAGTTTCTTTTCTGAAAGTTCCTTCTTTTTAGAAATTCGAGGTTTGGCGTAAAATGCACAGGACGTGCTGACATTCATGATTCCAGTTGTTTTCCTCTGTGCTGCCAAGTTGCTTTTGAGCCCTAGCAACAAGCTGCCAATGAACTCGTGCCTAACGCAAACTTGGGCAAATCGTCGACTTATCTCTTGGACAAACCATCTTCGGCTTTGAAATTTGGTCAATGTAGTTAACATTGCAAAATAATCTAATGTAATCTCAGAGGATAGACCGTAGTTATTTCGTAGTGAGACAGCCAGTGTAGCCCTGACCTCGTTTCGTTAAAGCAGGGTATCCCAAACTCTGTCCTGAGCACCGTTTAGTTTTTTTTCCCCTAGCACTACAAAGCTTATTCAAATAACCAACCCATCTTCAATCTTTGATTATTTGAATCAGCTGTGATGATCTAGGGCAAAAACCAAAACGTGCACCCAGAAAACCCTGCGTTAGACCAGCTGTAGCCTGCAAGCTAATGTTAGCTACTATTGCTAGTTAACGAAATCACCGTCAATAAACGGACTAGCTAATTAAATCGATAACAAATGACAACAATAATCTATCTAGAGTTTACACATAACATCGCCATCTGCAACTCTAAGTAATATGTAGCTTTTAGATCAAATGAGCTACACGGTACCTATTTTGAATGTCATCTTCAACGAGATCTACCTACGGGACCTACGGTGGGTCAAAAAGCACAGCAAATAAATAATTCATCAATAATACAATACGGATACAAAACTAGCGGAAAGTCGATTTATTTTACGTATTAAAACAGTAAAATAAATCGAAGCTGAACAAGCAGCTAAACATTCATAATTGGTTATATACAGTGCCTTGCGAAAGTATTCGGCCCCCTTGAACTTTGCGACCTTTTGCCACATTTCAGGCTTCAAACATAAAGATATAAAACTGTATTTTTTCGTGAAGAATCAACAACAAGTGGGACACAATCATAAAGTGGAACAACATTTATTGGATATTTCAAACTTTTTTAACAAATCAAAAACTGAAAAATTGGCCATGCAAAATTATTCAGCCCCTTTACTTTCAGTGCAGCAAACTCTCTCCAGAAGTTCAGTGAGGATCTCTGAATGATCCAATGTTGACCTACATGACTAATGATGATAAATACAATCCACCTGTGTGTAATCAAGTCTCCGTATAAATGCACCTGCACTGTGATAGTCTCAGAGGTCCGTTAAAAGCGCAGAGAGCATCATGAAGAACAAGGAACACACCAGGCAGGTCCGAGAGTTTAAAGACGGATTTGGATACAAAAAGATTTCCCAAGCTTTAAACATCCCAAGGAGCACTGTGCAAGCGATAATATTGAAATGGAAGGAGTATCAGACCACTGCAAATCTACCAAGACCTGGGCGTCCCTCTAAAGTTTCAGCTCATACAAGGAGAAGACTGATCAGAGATGCAGCCAAGAGGCCCATGATCACTCTGGATGAACTGCAGAGATCTACAGCTGAGGTGGGAGACTCTGTCCATAGGACAACAATCAGTCGTATATTGCACAAATCTGGCCTTTATGGAAGAGTGGCAAGAAGAAAGCCATTTCTTAAAGATATCCATAAAAAGTGTAGTTTAAAGTTTGCCACAAGCCACCTGGGAGACACACCAAACATGTGGAAGAAGGTGCTCTGGTCAGATGAAACCAAAATTGAACTTTTTGGCAACAATTCAAAATGTTATGTTTGGCGTAAAAGCAACACAGCTCATCACCCTGAACACCATATACCCACTGTCAAACATGGTGGTGGCAGCATCATGGTTTGGGCCTGCTTTTATATATATATATATATATATATATATATATATATATATATATATATGCTTTTCTTCAGCAGGGACAGGGAAGTTGGTTAAAATTGATGGGAAGATGGATGGAGCCAAATACAGGACCATTCTGGAAGAAAACCTGATGGAGTCTGCAAAAGACCTGAGACTGGGACGGAGATTTGTCTTCCAACAAGACAATGACCCAAAACATAAAGCAAAATCTACAATGGAATGGTTCAAAAATAAACATATCCAGGTGTTAGAATGGCCAAGTCAAAGTCCAGACCTGAATCCAATCGAGAATCTGTGGAAAGAACTGAAAACTGCTGTTCACAAATGCTCTCCATCCAACCTCACTGAGCTTGAGCTGTTTTGCAAGGAGGAATGGGAAAACATTTCAGTCTCTCTTTCAGTCAGACTTACAGCTGTAATCGCAGCAAAAGGTGGCGCTACAAAGTATTAACTTAAGGGGGCTGAATAATTTTGCACGCCGAATTTTTCAGTTTTTGATTTGTTAAAAAAGTTTGAAATATCCAATAAATGTCGTTCCACTTCATGATTGTGTCCCACTTGTTGATTCTTCACAAAAAAATACAGTTTTATATCTTAATGTTTGAAGACTGAAATGTGGCAAAAGGTCGCAAAGTTCAAGGGGGCCGAATACTTTTGCAAGGCACTGTATATACAGTACCAGTCCAAAACATTTTTTTTTATATTTGAGATTCTTCAATGTATATTTATTTATTTTATTTAACCAAGTAGGCAAGTTGACACATACAACGACACAGAGTTACACATGGAGTAAAACAAACATACAGTCAATAATACAGTATAAACAAGTCTATATATGATGTGAGCAAATGAGGTGAGAAAAGGGAGGTAAAGGCAAAAAAAGGCCATGGTGGCAAAGTAAATACAATATAGCAAGTAAAACACTGGAATGGTAGATTTGCAGTGGAAGAAAAATAATGGGATGCAAAGGAGCTAAATAAATACAGTAGGGAAAGAGGTAGTTGTTTGGGCTAAATTATAGGTGGGCTATGTACATGTGCAGTAATCTGTGAGCTGCTCTGACAGTTGGTGTTTAAAGCTAGTGAGGGAGAAGTGTTTCAGAGATTTTTGTAGTTCGTTCCAGTCATTGGCAGCAGAGAACTGGAAGGAGAGGCGGCCAAACAAATAATTGGTTTTGGGGGTGACTAGAGAGATATACCTGCTGGAGCGTGACAAAACGGATTGCACTGTGATAGACTGCATCCAATTTGTTGAGTAGGGTATTGGAGGCTATTTTGTAAATGACATCGCCGAAGTCGAGGATTGGTAGGATGGTCAGTTTTACAAGGTATGTTTGGCAGCATGAGTGAAGGATGCTTTGTTGCGAAATAGGAAGCCAATTCTAGATTTAACTTTGGATTGGAGATGTTTTATGTGGGTCTGGAAGGAGAGTTTACAGTCTAACCAGACACCTAGGTATTTGTAGTTGTCCATGTATTCTAAGTCAGAGCCGTCCAGAGTAGTGATGTTGGACAGGGGCGCAGGTGCAGGTAGCGATCGGTTGAAGAGCATGCATTTAGTTTTACTTGTATTTAAGAGCAATTGGAGGCCACGGAAGGAGAGTTGTATGGCATTGAAGCTTGCCTGGAGGGTTGATAACACAGTGTCCAAAGAAGGGCCAGAAGTATACAGAATGGTGTCGTCTGCGTAGAGGTGGATCAGAGACTCACCAGCAGCAAGAGCGACATCATTTATGTATACAGAGAAGAGAGTCGGTCCAAGAATTGAACCCTGTGGCACGCCCATAGAGACTGCCAGAGGTCCGGACAGCAGACCCTCCGATTTGACACACTGAACTCTGTCAGAGAAGTAGTTGGTGAACTAGGCGAGGCAATCATTTGAGAAACCAAGGGTGTCGAGTCTGCCGATGAGGATGTGGTGATTGACAGAGTCGAAAGCCTTGGCCAGATCAATGAATACGGCTGCACAGTAATGTTTCTTATCGATGGTGGTTAAGATATCGTTTAGCACCTTGAGCATGGCTGAGGTGCACCTGTGACCAGCTCGGAAACCGGATTGTACAGCGGAGAAGGTACGGTGGGATTCGAAATGGTCAGTGATCTGTTTATTAACTTGGCTTTCGAAGACTTTAGAGAGGCAAGGCAGGATGGATATAGGTCTATAACAGTTGGGTCCAGAGTGTCACCCCCTTTGAAGAGGGGGATGACCGCGGCAGCTTTCAAATCTTTAGGGATCTCGGACTATACGAAAGAGAGGTTTAACAGACTGGTAATAGGGGTTGCAACAATGGCGGCGGATAGTTTTAGAAATAGAGGGTCCAGATTGTCTAGCCCAGTTGATTTGTACGGGTCCAGGTTTTTTAGCTCTTTCAGAACATCTGCAATCTGGATTTGGGTGAAGGAGAAGCTGGGGAGGCTCAGGCAAGTAGCTGCGGGGGGGACGGAGCTGTTGGCTGGGGTAACCAGGAGGAAAGCATGGCCAGCCGTAGAGAAATGCTTTTTGAAATGTTAGATTATCATGGATTTATCGGTGGTGACCGTGTTACCTAGCCTCAGAGCAGTGGGCAGCTGGGAGGAGGTGCTCTTGTTCTCCATTGACTTTACAGTGTCCCAAAACCTTTTGGAGTTAGAGCTAAAGGATGCAAATTTCTCTTTGAAAAAGCTAGCCTTTGCTTTCCTGTCTGACTGTGTGTATTGGTTCCTGACTTCTCTGAACAGTTGCATATCACGGGGACTATTCAATGTTATTCGCAGGGACTATTCACAGGGACTACTCTTGTCCAGATGAGATAGGGCAGTGTGACTGCAATTGTATTGTCTGTGGATCTATTGGGGCGGTATACAAATTGAAGTGGGTCTAGAGTATCAGGTAATGTGGAGGTGATATGATCCTTACCTAGCCTCTCAATGATGACAGAAGTGAGTGCTACGGGGTGATAGTCATTTAGTTCAGTTACCTTTGCTTTCTTGGGTAAAGGGACAATGGTGGACATCGTGAAGCAAGTGGGGACAGCAGACTGGGATAGGGAGAGATTGAATATGTCTGGAAACACTCCAGCCAGCTGGTCTGCACATGCTCTGAGGACACGGCTAGGGATAATAATACATTATTATGCAATTTAAAGAAGCCTATGATTGTCACTGTATAGTTAATTTAACATACAGGTGAGCTGTTTGACAGCCAGATATTCCCACTGTCTTGGTAAGTTATGGCAACTTCCAGGTGTAATGAGTTGTGCTGTCCCCTTATGAGATTCATATCATTTCAGCACCATCTAGGAAAGTTCTAGTCTGACATTACTATGATTATTACAGGGGATATATTAATGGTGGCCTATACAACAAAGCATACCATGATTTTCAAAAATGATAAAATCTTTTGAGGTAAATAAAAACCAGCACAAAATCTTTTTACAAAATCTCTTTATTGTACTTTGTCAATAAATAATAAGGCAATGTGTTTGTGTGACAAACTGATTTGACAATTGTCTTCTATAACATGAAGGCCTTACCCCCAAACTTGATCTATGATCACATCAAATATAGTCAATTGAGCAAGACAAATGGCAAACTTTTTAGTTGCTGGAAACCAAATATGTCAGTATGTCATATGCACTCACAGACATAGGCTATGACTACATCAATTTCGTAAGAACGTCATTCTTTTAAATGAAAAATCTATTCATATGGGCTAAGACAGTTGAAGCAAAATCCAAACCCAATTGGCAACAATAATACTTTGGGTTATGTATTCAACAAGACACAAGGCTAATAAGACTTTCATGTTTGTACTCTAATAGGCTATAGACTCAAAAATATGTGGTAGCACACAGAAAATCTAATCTAATCTAATCTAATTATTATTAGAATGAAACAGAATAATAAATACTGAAACATCTGATAATTAAATAAAATTAATTGTATATTGATAAAGAAAATATAGGATGGAAAAAGTTCCAATATACCATATAAAAGTTAAATGATTTAGCTTAATTTAAAAAACACTTAGTTAAAAAATAGAAAGGCAACCAGACCAAATTTAAGAATGAACAAAAGGGGTTTATCATTGGACATGGATTTTCGATGAGCAGGTGTCCACATACTTTTGGCAATGTAGTGTAGTTGATGCACACTTGTCAATTCACCAGCTATTGTGTCTATTACCTTACTAAAACATTGGTTCTTCTTACACAAAGAGAGTGTTAACACAAAACAGTCGGTCACACCACACACTGACCTACACAACTTCACAGATTTAAAAAAAACACAACCTGAAGACAGGTTGAACACCACCGACAAGCCCCATTTTCACCTTAATCAAAGTACACTTATCAAGAGTCAACTCTAAGTTATTCTCTACACTGAATAATAGATGATGAATGTATGATATGATATTAGATCAATCTTATGTAAATGTGAACAACCTAATTGGCACATTTCCAATTACATTCTTAAAGAGAGGATAGCACTTGTATTGTGCACCCTGTGAAAGACAAAGACAAAGACAGAAAGGGAGGATATGAGGAGCCAGGTAGAGGCTGATAGAGGTCACAGACCAAGGAAGGAAGACATTTAGAGGCAGGTTTAAAATTTCACATGAGTTTAAAACACATAGTGCCCATGTTAATATAATAATACTATTGAGGATGCCCTGATTTGTTACCAGATACCCCCCTAATTCAAAGCCTCTTATAGAAGGTGAGGAGAGAAAGCAGAGATGAGAGGTGCTTCATACAGGATCTCCTGAACCAGTTAACCTCTACTCAGCTAGAAAATAGTGAACAAGCGGACAATGGAGCTGATATTCTAGCCTTCTAATCTGTCTCTCAGCAAACTAAAAGGATTCAGAGCTTAATCTAACTAATTTACTCAGACTGGTTTACACATGACTATTAAGGGGCATTCACAGAACTGTTCCCTTGCCTAATCTGTCCACCAGTTTGCCCAGGAGGTGGTGCCTTATTGCTGGTAGTTTCCATATTGACCCTAAGGGAGTGGGAGGTAGAAAAGAAAACACAAATCTTTAGTCATTTCAGGTCAGCATGAGATGGGGAATACTTTCGATCATTAATACTTTCTCATGATTAAAAGCAACCCATGGGCATCGCCATTGTGGTAATTTGCGGTGTGAGTTGCCCAATTTACCCAATGTTTGGTTGGACAGCACCGTCCTCCTCAAAACGTGGGGTCAGGGGTAGCTGTAGCTGTACCTGTTCGTAAGCGTAGGGCCTCTGTGTCTGTGCCCCAGGGGCAGCCTGGGAGGAGCGGTAGGAGCTATACTGCTGGCCCTGACCCTGCTGGTACTGGGAGTACTGGGACGACGCACCCTGACCTGGACCTGGAGACCAAATCAGTCAGTCAACCAAGTATTCAATCACTCTGACAGATGTAACAGTAAAACAATCATCTTCTCAAAATACCAATTTACTGATTTAATGTTAAATTCCCAACCATCTGCATCAACATGTCCATAGCAAAACATAGGCAAGTGCGCACCTGTGTGTGTGTTCCTTACCATAGCCCTGTTGCTGTGTGCTGTAGCCCTGCTGTGAGGGGTACTGTTGTTGGCTGAAGGGCTGCTGCTGACCTGAGCCATGCTGGTACTGGGCTTGCTGCTGACTGTACTGGGAGTTGCCTGGGGGTCAGAAGTAGGGATGTAACTTCTTCAAGATTGACTTCAGACTTGTATTAAGCGGACTGTAGTTCCTCGTGGACAGATGCACATAACATAAATAGTAATCAAGCATCTGCTATATTTTACTTCTGGGTGTCTGAGATTGGGCTTAGTGTGGCAGATAGCTAGCAGCTACAATACTATCACAACCTTTATGCCTTTTAGGCATGAGTCTGATGTGGTTTGGGAACATACCTCCTTCGTAGTAGTGCTGTGAGGACTCGTCAAAGGGCCTCTCATAGCCCTGTTCGCCGTAGGACGACTGTTGGTAGGAGTACTTGGCATGACCTGGAGTGGGCAGGAATGAGCACGTGCCAAAACCACTCTATTATAAACAATGTGGGTCCTCACACATATGCTAGAGAGCTTGGTCCTCTCACAGTTCATAAAGCTTATACATACACAGGTGTGCACCCATAAGATGACAAGAGTACAAACAGACATTTGCCGTGCCTCGGACACTCAAATACGAACTCACATTTAAACAAAGCACACAAAAACACCCTACAATCAGTTGGGGCTTTGGGAAATATCTGGGACCAACTGCAAGTTTAGGTACACCAAAGGGGAACACTATTAACAGAGACACACCAGGAGGTAACAGTTCTGGGACCAACCTCTGCACTTTGCCATAACAATCATAATCCATCCATATTATGACCGTACAAAAGACTCCCATTAAACTCCCACAAGAAGATAAAGAAAATACAAGAAGCCAGAGGATTGATTTATTGAGTTCAGCGCTGAAGACAGGGCAGTGGGATAACACAGACGGGAAGGCATGTATATGTGTGTGTGTGTGATTGAGATGTCTGAAAGGTGTGTATGTGTTTGGAGTGGTTGTGTGTGTGAGGGTCAAGACTCTGAATGATTACCATCAGGGTAATACTGCTGGTTTATGGGCTCACTGGAGCTCTGAGTGTGTCCATACTGCTCTCCGTAGAACTCGTCTTGTCCCATGTACTGCAGTGCACATCCTGCAAGACAGGCGACACCAGGATTGGTTAATCAGCTGGTCCGACCAATGGGGCTCTGTTGGTGACTAAAGGAGGCTGGGCCAGGACACTTTGGGAGTTGGAGAGTTGGAGGGGAGTGTCTGCGTGTTTGGTTTTACTATCCTTCTGGGGACCAGAAGTCCTCACAAGAATATTAAACAAGGAAAATTCAGACAAGTGTGGACATTTCACCGGTTCCATGAAGGAAAATTACTATTTTAGGCTTGGGGGTTAGAATTAAGGTTAGGAGTTAGGTTTAGGAGTTAGGGTTAGGGCTTAAGGGTTAGGTAAAATAGGATTTGTTATTCAATTGTTTGGTCCCCACAAGGATAGTAAAACAAACGTGTGTGTGTGTGTGTGACCTTAAATCCCCCAAAGTCCCTACAAGGAAGTTAAAACAAGGACAATTCTTCCTTGTGGGGACATTTCCCACATCCCCATGAAGACAAAGGCTATTTTAAGAATAGCGGTTAGAGTTACAATTAGAGTAAGTGGTTACTCTAGTTAGGTTTAGGGCTGGGGTTAAGGTTAGGGAAAATAGCTCCCCATGAGGATAGAATAGCAAAATGTGTGTGAGTGTGGGAGAGAACGAGAGGCACGAGAGTGAGAGATGCACAATGCGTGCCTGCGTGCATTAGTATGTGCATGAGTGTGTGCCTGTGCGTATGAGAGTGAGGGAGAGGAGAAGTGGCGTCATATGGGTGCTAATGATGTCATGAGAAGCTTTTTTGTGGTTGAATGACTGAAGTTCAAGTAGAATTCGATTGTATACATGATAGTGTAGGAGGCGGTAAGTAGACTGAAGTCTCTTTGTTGAAACCCATGTATTCTGGTTTTCACTTATTTTGTTCCGAAGGATGGCTATTCCCTACTCTATCTGAAATGTGAATTGATAATGTTTGTGTTGGGAAGAAAATGCATCAAAGAACTGAAGGATTTTGGCTGACATTTGAGTCCAATCATTCTCATTTCAGAATGTTCAGCCCTATCCAAACCATAACCTGAAAAATTATAGATTCCTATGAGAATTAAATTAAATATGACTTTCTGAAAAGATCAATGACAGAGATGGAAGTTTTCAGAAATCTGAGCGGGTCAATCACATGAGAAAGCAGTGGTGTTGGTGGTGGTCTTGGTGGTGTTATTGGAGGTGTTGGTCTTGGTGGTGTTATTGGTGGTGTTGGTCTTGGTGGTGTTGGTGGTGTTGTTGGTAGTCTGCAAAAACTACAGATGCCATTCCTTCCTTTTACATCACAAACTACCAACTCAAAAGTTTTTTATTTTTGTTGCCAAATGTATTGCTGGAAATATCGTTATATCTGCAAGATAGAAACTCACAGTCTCGCAAAATATAAATATTCTACAACATATTGATCCTATGACGTAACGCAAAAGGCCCATTATCACAGCAGTCAACAGCTAGAGAAGAAAGCATCTTCCATGGCAAAATAAAGACTTATTAAATCTCCATTTATAAATATCCATTGTCAGAGATGAACTATACACCGGCAACAATTTGCCACAAAAAAAGTCTGACAGTGTTAGAAAGACAATCTCCAAGCGTGATATTCGACAATACAATACCCAATATCACCAGACACAGTCGAGAGAAGAGCCTTAGCAACAACCATTTGACCAATCAGAGGATGGCAACAACCATTCGACCAATCAGAGGATGGCTTGTGAGCTGGTCACTTAACCCAACTTGGAGTCAGAACAATACAGTACATGTAGACAGGACCCAGTGACTGTACCTGGACAAGCTGGGATAAGACCAGTGTAAGTCACAACATACAACTCAGGGCTAGTGACCTCTGTTGCCCTGGAGACAGTGTCTCAGAAATCCAGTACAGACAAGCTACTGACGAGTCTCTGTGAGGAACGTGTCTAGCCCACATCAAACAAGGGGATGTTGGGGGACTATTTTTAGGCACATGCTGACACAGCGTGGGTAAAGTGATTTACAGACACTGGGACTCCAGGTGACAACAGCCATAAATCTTCAGTCTGCTTCTTCCTAAAATCATTGGCAGACCATTACCATAGGTCAGATCCTCTAGGCTACACACCTGCGATACCATGGTAACGTACGTGCATCATTGACAGATTACATCCACCCTACATATCATAGTCTGTTTTTTAGGCGCACACTTCCTAAACGCCTGCGAACTATTAACATCTCAAAGTTTCACCCCACATCCATGTCCTTTGCATTCACTTTGGCTACATCTTTCACAAGTAATCACCTAAACCCAAAACCATACAGCCATCTTCTCCACCGATAGACCATAGTGAGCCACATGCATCCCTGCAGACTTAGCATGCCCCTGCAGCCCTTAACCAAAACGCAGCAGCCTGTAGGAACACAGAGAAAGACATGGTCACCTACCTTGCTGTGTGGGTCGGTAAGTCCCCATGGGCCTCTGGCTCACCATACTGTTGCCTGGTCCGCTCTGCCCCAACATGCCCATAGCAGTCTGTTGGCCCTGGTAGTGCTGCTGCCCGGCCCCAGTCTGGGACGACGGGTAATGAGGCTGCTGCATCATGGAGACTAGAGGATGGTGGGGGGAAGGGCCGTTATAGGGTGAGATCCTATACATCAACACACACACCCAATGTCAACATCATCATCGTCTTCATTATTGTCGTCATCATTCATAACCAGAACAGAAATTGGGGGAGTAAATCTCTGCAGTAAATGCAAAAGAAGCCAGAGAGGGGTCAGTGCATAAAACAGAGATAAATACACATTGACAACCAGGGAGACGAGGGCGGGCTGCAGGGATGCATGTCAGGGGTTAGAGGTCAGGAGAGGAGAGCCTGAAGCAGGGTGGTGACTGGGATTGGGGACGATACTAGACTCCAGAGGGAGGAAGGGGATGCCTAACAGTCTGATGAACTGAATATGTTTGGATCTTCTTGTCGTTCATACCGGACAATGCGATATTCAGAGGTTATGGATTGTGAAGTTCAAGCGTATAAAGACAAGAGAAGGTTTTCTAAAAGCTAGGGAAGAGAAGGGAGGTTATAGAGAACGATGTGGAAGAGTTGTGGAGGTGGAATACCTTCAGGGTTCCCTGGATCAGTCAATCATTCACTGGTGGCCTGTCTAAATATAAATACAATCGTCATTTTCTAGAATCCTCAGAGAGAGCACAACTCCCTATCGTTCCCTCCCTCTCTTTGCCCTGCTGAGAGCTAGGCCAAAACTACAACCTCACTCAAACTCCAGAATACACTCCACTCTCAGATTCACATCTGTTCATCCTCTCAGCTTCCCTTTCTCCTTGATCATCCCCCCTTCCCCTCCAGAGCTCTGACATTTACTGTAGTGGGGGCTGGCCAATCACACTCCCTGAGCTAGGAGTGGACTCGTCATTCACTAGTAACGTACTTAGCAACAAGACTCACTAGAGGCAAGCAAAATAGAACAGCCAAATTAGAAATCATGTATTTCCAAAGGAATTGTGTTTTCAATTATTGAATATCATTGGCTTTGATGGCGTATTGCCATGCCACTGGTCCTTGGTCTCTGGTTGCTCTGCACCTGGCTGGCTCACCTGGGTTGGACTGCATGTTGAGGTTGCTGTGGGAGGAGGAAGAAGAGGAAGAACCGTAGCCTGGGCTTGGGCCAGGGCCCTGGATCATGCTGCCCTGGGAAGAGGGGGGCACGGGGTGGCTGTAGCCCAAGGCTGAGCTGTGGGTGCTGGCCGGCAGGCTGAGGGACGTGGAGGAGGGCCCAGCCGACTGTGTCTGATCCGCATGCTGCTGCTGCTGCTGCATGGGAGCATGGCTGGGGCCTGACAACACACTGAGCAGTCAAAGCAGCCGGACCCTCAGGCACACGTAATGCCACCATGGCCACAGGCACCACAGAAACACAACACATTCAGTTCATCGCTACACCACAGGAGGCTCGTGTAGGACTAAATTAAGAGGTTTGGGGTGCTGGGATTATGCAGAGACACTTAACGAGAGAAGAATAAGTGGAAACAAGGAGGGACAGATTGACAAGAGGAAGAAGACCTGAATGGATACATAAAGGTGCATCTCAATGGTCTAAAGTGGCTTCCTCTCCATTTTTCCATTCCTTAATGTGCAATACCATGAGAGAACTGGCCAGGTGAAAGTAAATGCACAGGTAGCATCTGCCAAATTGCATCCATTTATCCTGTCTTAAGGGATCAGTGCAGCTGAAGAAGATTATGAAGATATTAGAATAAGAAGCCACTTTAAACTATCAATATGCACCCATAAAATGATGTCTGCAGAGATGAGAAGACTTGAGATCCGAGATGCTGCCAAGCTATAGGGAGGTGAATTAGAGGGGCAGACAGACAGACCATGCAGCAGACAGTCAGTTGAGCAAAGAAACCAGCAGTGAGATTGTACACACGTACAGACAAAGGTGTGCGAGTGTGTTCGTGTGTGGAGATGGGGGTCTCACCATTGCTCATCTGACTCTGCATCATGGAGGGGGGGGCCAGGCCAGGTGTCATGGCGTTGTTGAGGTTGCTCTGGGAGTGTATGGGCCCACTGCCCCCGTTCTGCCCCATCCCTCCAGGACCCATACTCCCCATGTTAGGGGTAGGAGGCTGGCAAAAAATAAAGAGAGGAGAGATGTGAATTTACATCTCTCGAGAATTGTGTTACAGAAAAATAACAGCTCTAAGGGTGAGGGAGGAAGAAAGACATTAAAAGAGAGGTGTGTGGTGAGAGGAATTGAGAGATAACGAGAGAGAGAGAGAGAGAGAGAGAGAGAGAGAGAGAGAGAGAAAAATGACTAAATTGCGTAACTCCATGCAGACTTACCGCAGGTAACAGTGACTGCATGTTCTGATTAGAATCTGCTATCGTGGCCAGATAGACCAGGTTTCTGTGAAGAATCTGCTGATACCTATCAAAGCACAGAAAGACTAACATAATGACTATCATTAACCTGTAATATACTATCTTCATGCTTAAAACATCTTCATCCAAGTATACATCTGCTTTGACTGGAAACCTGACGTTGAATTAGGTTCTATGTCGGGTAGAAATGAGCGTTTCAATCAGGAAAGTTTCCTCTCACGATCTCTACAAACCAGAATGTTGAATAAAATACCATTTTAAAGTACTTTACCGTTTGTCCTCGCGGTTGGTCCTTTTGGTTGTAGGAATGTGAGACAATATATCCACAGGAAAGTATAACTACATCAACTTTCAAAGCGCTGGTAGGGCGTTCAGATTTCACCTGAAGCATGTGTACATGATAAACATACATCCACAGAAACATGCATACTTTCTTGAACTCTTGCATGTGTTTACAAGGTTCTGCGCATTATTCAAATGATAGACAGATCAAATGTCTTGTTTAATTTTTCTGTAGATGTTATGTATGTATGTGTATGTATACCGTGTACAGTAAGTATATGTATACATATGTACAGTACCAGTAAAAAGTTTGGACAAACCTACTCATTCAAGGGTTTTTCTTTATTTTTTTTACTATTTTCTACATTGTAGAATAATAGTGAAGACATCAAAACTATTAAATAACACATTTGGAATCATGTACTAACCAAAAAAGTTTTAAATAAATCAAAATATATTTACCTTGATGACAACTGAGCACACTATTGGCATTCTCTCAACCAGCTTTATGTGGTAGTCACCTGTAATGCATTTCAATTAACTGGTGTGTCTTGTTAAAAGTTAATGCATTTGAGACAATCAGTTGTGTTGTGACAAGGTAGGGGTGGTATACAGAATATAGCCCTTTTTGGCAAAAGACCAAGTCCATATTATGGCAAGAACAGCTCAAATAAGCAAAGACTAAACGACAGTCCATTACTTTAAGACATGAAGGTAAGTCTATTCGGGAAATGTCAAGAACTTTCAAGTGCAGTTGCAAAAACCAAGTGCTATTATGAAACTTAGGACCGCCACAGGAAAGGAAGAACAAGAGTTACCTCTGCTGCAGAGGATAAGTTCATTAGATTGCAGCCCAAATAAATACTTCACAGAATAAACGTAACAGAGACATCTCAACATCAACTGTTCAGAGGAGACTGCGTAAATCAGACCTTCATGGTCGAAGAAGAGACCTGCTTGGGCCAAGAAACACGAGCAATGGACATTAGACCGGTGGAAATCGGTCCTTTGGTCTGATGAGTCCAAATTAGAGATTTTTGGTTCCAACCGCCGTGTCTTTGTGAGACGCTGAGTAGTTGAACGGATGATGTCCGCATGTGTGGTTCCCACCGTGAAGCATGGAGGAGGAGGTGTGATGTTGTGGGGGTGCTTTGCTGGTGACACTGTCTGTGATTTATTTAGAATTCAAGGCACACTTAAACAGCATAGCTACCACAGCATTCTGCAGCAATATGCCATCCTCTCTGGTTTGCGCTTAGTGACCAAAAACACACATTCAGGCTGTGTAAGGGCTATTTGACAAATAAGAAGATTGATGGTGCTGCATCAGATAACCTGACCTCCACAATCACCCGACCTCAATCCAATTGACATGGTTTGGGATGAGCTGGACTACAGAGTGAAGGAAAAGCAGCCAACAAGTGCTCAGCATATGTAGAAACTCCTTCCAGACTGTTGGAAAAGCATTCCTCATAAAGCTGGTTGAGAGATTGTCAAAAGTGGGCAAAGCTGTCATCAAAATATTTAACACTTTTGGTTACCACCTGATTCCATGTGTTATTCAATAGTTTTTATGTTTTCACTATTATTCTGCAATTTAGAAAATAATCAAAATAAAGAAAAACCCTTGAATGAGTAGGTATGTCCAAACCTTTAACTGGTACTATATATATATATATACAGTGCCTTGCGAAAGTATTCGGCCCCCTTGAACTTTGCGACCTTTTGCCACATTTCAGGCTTCAAACATAAAGATATAAAACTGTATTTTTTGTGAAGAATCAACAAGTGGGACACAATCATGAAGTGGAACGACATTTATTGGATATTTCAAACTTTTTTAACAAATCGAAAACAGAAAAATTGAGCGTGCAAAATTATTCAGCCCCTTTACTTTCAGTGCAGCAAACGCTCTCCAGAAGTTCAGTGAGGATCTCTGAATGATCCAATGTTGACCTAAATGACTAATGATGATAAATACAATCCACCTGTGTGTAATCAAGTCTCCGTATAAATGCACCTGCACTGTGATAGTCTCAGAGGTCCGTTAAAAGCGCAGAGAGCATCATGAAGAACAAGGAACACACCAGGCAGGTCCGAGACACTGTTGTGAAGAAGTTTAAAGACGGATTTGGATACAAAAAGATTTCCCAAGCTTTAAACATCCCAAGGAGCACTGTGCAAGCGATAATATTGAAATGGAAGGAGTATCAGACCACTGCAAATCTACCAAGACCTGGACGTCCCTCTAAACTTTCAGCTCATACAAGGAGAAGACTGACCAGAGATGCAGCCAAGAGGCCCATGATCACTCTGCATGAACTGCAGAGATCTACAGCTGAGGTGGGAGACTCTGTCCATAGGACAACAATCAGTCGTATATTGCACAAATCTGGCCTTTATGGAAGAGTGGCAAGAAGAAAGCCATTTCTTAAAGATATCCATAAAAAGTGTCGTTTAAAGTTTCCCACAAGCCACCTGGGAGACACACCAAACATGTGGAAGAAGGTGCTCTGGTCAGATGAAACCAACATTGAACCTTTTGGCAACAATGCAAAACGTTATGTTTGGCGTAAAAGCAACACAGCTCATCACCATGAACACACCATCACCATACCATCCCCACTGTCAAACATGGTGGTGGCAGCATCATGGTTTGGGCCTGCTTTTCTTCAGCAGGGACAGGGAAGATGGTTAAAATTGATGGGAAGATGGATGGAGCCAAATACAGGACCATTCTGGAAGAAAACCTGATGGAGTCTGCAAAAGACCTGAGACTGGGACGGAGATTTGTCTTCCAACAAGACAATGATCCAAAACATAAAGCAAAATCTACAATGGAATGGTTCAAAAATAAACATATCCAGGTGTTAGAATGGCCAAGTCAAAGTCCAGACCTGAATCCAATCGAGAATCTGTGGAAAGAACTGAAAATTGCTGTTCACAAATGCTCTCCATCCAACCTCACTGAGCTCGAGCTGTTTTGCAAGGAGGAATGGGAAAAAATTTCAGTCTCTCGATGTGCAAAACTGATAGAGACATACCCCAAGCGACTTACAGCTGTAATCGCAGCAAAAGGTGGCGCTACAAAGTATTAACTTAAGGGGGCTGAATAATTTTGCACGGCAAATTTTTCAGTTTTTGATTTGTTAAAAAAGTTTGAAATATCCAATAAATGTCGTTCCACTTCATGATTGTGTCCCACTTGTTGTTGATTCTTCACAAAAAAATGTATGTATGTATGTATGTATGTAGTAACCCGTCATTCATTCATAATTATTTTTGGGGCGGCTTGCCTGCTTTGCATGTTATTTTGGAATGAATACGTGTCACATAGTGCTTTCTGTGGTGGGGCAAGCCAGCAGAAAATACGGAGCATTACGCCATGATTGGCTCAGTGTTCTGTCACTTATGGGGACACTACGTCACTGCCAAGTCTAAGGGTAGACTTAAAAAATTCTAGCACCTTGGGTGCTGCCATAAAGTTACATTAGAATTGCCTATCCAAGAAGGCTCAAGGTCATTGGCCACAGATAAAATTATGTCAAATCACGTTATATCTACAGTAGCTTTGACATCATACTTTCAAAATCTTAGCTAGCGGTCATCATCATGAATCAAGTCGAAAATCTACTGACAAATCATGTTTAATCCTTGAAGAGAAAAAATGAAGAGAAATCATAGATAAAACGTATCGGTGGTCATTGGCCATTGGACATAAACATTACAGAACAAGTTGGAAATTACAAATTCAAAATGATAAACATTCAACATTGGGCATTCTGTCAATGAAGTATGATTTGTATCGTGCTCAAAACAACTGTTAACCCAGAACTGCGAAAATGTGACTTCCATGAGTTCAAGACAACTGGGAAGCCGGGAATACACAAGCTTCGACTGTGAAAATACGTTTTGAACGGTCATCCAACTCGGAATTGTAAATCAGGCCTCTTTTGAGAGCTGCAACCTAAAGATCAATGACATTTTCATAACTCAACCATATTTTTTTCCAGAGTTCCCAGTTGTTTTGAAAGCACCATGAATCCAGAGAATGCCAGACTTTGATGATACAATTTGTGGTAGAAGGACAGCCGCGCCACCTTCCTGTTCAAGTGAGAACACCAGAACAAGGTGAGTCCAAAAATGTATTGTATGCTACTGCATAAATGATGTAATATGCCAGGGAGATATGTAATACAGTAGCTAAGAAATGAATACTTAGTGTATGTTGTGTAGTAAGATGTTAGTAGCTCATGTGCCTCACCCAAATAATTTAATTACGCCTACTGTTCTGACTTGGTGGTGCACATGTAGCCTTTAACCTGTTTTAGAGAAATGTAAACATAGAATATTGTAAAAGCTTTCATTGTCTGCTTATATGCCCCTTGTTAATGGCAGTAAATGAGGCTGAATGAACTGAACTGTTTTGCTGCCAGACAAGGCACCACTGATAGCCAGGTGGAGCAGTGGTAAGACTTTGGGACTGCTGTTGGGACAGCTTTATGTAGGCCCTAACCGTTTGTGGGCCCAAAATGTCACAGTTAGAGTGCAATTCCTATATTGTTTAGTGTTGTATTGTGGAGTGGCTTTGCTCGCATGCATCCAACTTTCTTTTTTTTCCCCCACCAAGATTTACATACTAAAATTGCCAATGCATGTATGTACAGGTGAAGTCGGAAGTTTACATACACTTAAGTTGGAGTCATTAAAACTCGTTTTTCAACCACTCCACAAATTGCTTGTCAACAAACTATAGTTTTGGCAAGTCGGGTAGAACATCTACTTTGTGCATGACACAAGTCATTTTTCCAATAATTGTTTACAGACAGATTATTTCACTGTATCACAATTCCAGTGGGTCAGGAGTTTACATACACTAAGTTGACTGTGCCTTTAAACAGCTTGGAAAATTCCAGAAAATTATGTCATGGCTTTAGACGCTTCTGATAGGCTAATTGACATCATTTGAGTCAATTGGAGGTGTACCTGTGGATGTATTTCAGGGTCTACCTTCAAACTCAGTGCCTCTTTGCTTGACATCATGGGAAAATCAAAAGAAATCAGCCAAGACCTCAGAAAACAAATTGTACACCTCCACAAGTCTGGTTCATCCTTGGGAGCAATTTCCAAATGCCTGAAGGTACCACATTCATCTGTACAAACAACAGTAGGCAAGTGTAAACACCATAGGACCACGCAGCCGTCATACCGCTCAGGAAGTGAAGGAATGGTGTATGGCGCTAAATACAGGGAAATTCTTGACAAGAACAGTCAGCACATGGGAACAAAAACTACAAACAACAATTAATGCTGAAGCAGGGAACAGAGTGGGGAACCAGACAGATATAGGGGAGGTAATGACAGAGGTGATTGAGTCCAGGTGAGTCCAATAATTGCTGATGCGTGTGACGGGGGGAATGCAGGTGTGCGTAATGATGGTGGCAGGAGTGAGTAAAACTGGGAAGCCTGGCACCTTTCGAGCACCAGGAAGGGGGAGCTGGATTAGGCGTGACAGTACCTCCCCCTCTAGGGGCACCACCCGGCGTCCCACCTGGGCGAGCCTGGCAGGCCTGCCCGAGGCACGGGCGCTGGACAAGCCGGCTGGGCGTAAACACCCGACGAACCGGGAGAGGCATGGGAGCCTGGCGAGCCAGCTGAGGCATAGGAGCCCAACGATCAGGCTGGGGTGTGAAAACCTGTCGATCCCGCTGAGGCGTGGGAACCCAGTGATCCGTCTGAGGCATAGCAGCCTGACGAGCCGGCTGGACGTAAATCCCTGACGATCCGACTGAGGCCTGACGTAGGATGGGTGCCTCCCGAGCCAACCGGGGCAAGAAACCTCTCTAGCCAGCTAGGGCGTGACAGGCCGACGAGCTGGCTTAGGCACCCCCGGGTCCATCGGTGGCAGCCCCCGGACCCAACGTCACCACCAACCGGAAAGCCAGCACTCCCCGAAGCTTCGTTTGGGGGCTTCAGCATTCTGTAAAGACCGACGCCAGAGATGAGAAGCAGGTACCGGGAGTCAACATTTAATCAGGAAACAGACAATGACCAAGACAAGAACAGCGTCAGCACACGGGTACAAAACGACAAACGGCAATTCATGTTGAAGCAGGGAACCAGACAGATATAGGGGAGGTATTGACATAGGTGATTGAGTCAAGGTGAGTCCAATAATCGCTGATGCGCGTGACGGAGGAAAGGCAGGTGTGCGTAATGATGGTGGCAGGAGTGTGTAATGTGGGGAGCCTGGCACAAGGCACCAGGGAGGGGGAGTGGGAACAGGCGTGACAGGTATGTGTATG
Organism: Oncorhynchus masou masou; assembly: GCF_036934945.1. Classification (NCBI taxonomy): domain Eukaryota; kingdom Metazoa; phylum Chordata; class Actinopteri; order Salmoniformes; family Salmonidae; genus Oncorhynchus; species Oncorhynchus masou. Next base: position 20,472,187 of record NC_088244.1, read on the forward strand.
TATATATGTAATTGTATGTATGTATATTATGTAATGCTCTAGGGATATAATTACTGTGTGGATAACCTTGTTTATTATTATGTATTGATTTTTATCTTTAATTTTGTTCACTTTTTATGTGATGCGTACAGCAGAAATCCCCGGAAGAACAATTATCACTGAATTATCACAGTTAATTATTGTATTGTTTGTTTGTGTCAATTAATCCCATAAGGGATGGGTTGCCAACTGGCGATTTGACACGAAAATAAAAAGTAATTCATTCATTCATCAGAACTTTGAAAAGTTTATGTAATTATACTTTCCTGTGGATATATTTTCTCACATTCCTACCGCCAAAAGTACCAACCGCACGGACAACCGGTAAAGTATGTTAAAATATAATTTAATTCAACATCAGGAAAGGAAACTTTCCTGATGCAAACACTAATTTCTGCCCAAAGTGGAATTCAATGCAATTCAACATTGAGTTTCCAGGCAAACATCTGCTATACAGTAACCTATAACATGCATATGTGCACAACAGTAGGCCTATGAAGACAGATGTGTCACCTACTGTGTGCATTCTGCTGTTTTTCCTTTGTTCTGGTAATCCATTATACATTGTATCAGATGGTGATTTTCATCCAGCATCTTTGGGAGGTAAAAAAAAGGTAACACCTCACTTGACACACAGCGTCATAACACGTTATGACACGGTGATAACGTGCCATAATATGTCATAACAGCTGGCATAACACCTGTTATAATATGGTCATAACACTCATGACACACACATTTTATATATATATATATATATATATACACACACACACACAGTAGTGGCCAAAGTTTTGAGAATGACACAAATATTAATTTTCACGCAGTATGCTGCCTCAGTTTGTATGATGGCAATTTGCATATACTCCAGAATGTTATGTGATCAAATGAATTGTGATCAGATGAATTGCAATTAATTAATTAATCCCCAAAAAACATTTCCACTGCATTTCAGCCCTGCCACAAAAGGACCAGCTGACATCATGTCAGTGATTCTCTCGTTAACACAGGTGTGAGTGTTGACGAGGACAAGGCTGGAGATCACTCTGTCATGCTGATTGAGTTTGAATAACAGACTGGACGCTTCTAAGGGAGGGTGGTGCTTGGAATCATTGTTCTTCCTCTGTCAACCATGGTTACCTTCAAGGAAACAAGTGCAATCATCATTGCTTTGCACAAAAAGGGCTTCACATGCAAGGATATTGCTGCCAGTAAGAGTGCATCTGCACGCACAGTGAGGCAAAGACTTGTAGGATGGCCTAGTGTCAAGAAGGGCAGCAAATAAGCCAATTCTCTCCAGGAAAAACATCAGGGACAGACTGATATTCTGCAAAAGGTACAGGGATTGGACTGCTGAGGACTGGGGTAAAGTCATTTTCTCTGATGAATCCCCTTTCCGATTGTTTGGGGCATCCGGGAAAAAAGCTTGTCCTGAGAAGACAAGGTGAGCGCTACCATCAGTCCTGTGTCATGAAGACAGATGTGTAAAGTAAAGCATCATGAGACCATTCATGTGTGGGATTGCTTCTCAGCCAAGGGAGTGGGCTCACTCACAATTTTGCCTAAGAACACAGCCACGAGTAAAGAATGGTACCAACACATCCTCCGAGAGCAACTTCTCCCAACCATCCAGGAACAGTTTCGTGATGAACAATGCCTTTTCCAGCATGATGGAGCACCTTGCCATAAGGCAAAAGTGATAACTAAGTGGCTCGGGGAACAAAACATCGATATTTTGGGTCCATGGCCAGGAAACTCCCCAGACCTTAATCCCATTGAAAACTTGTGGTCAATCCTCAAGAGGCGGGTGGACAAACAGAAACCCACAAATTTGGACAAACTCCAAGCATTGATTATGCAAGAATGGGCTGCCATCAGTCAGGATGTGGCCCACAAGTTAATTGACAGCATGCCAGGTGTCACATTCTGACCATCGTTCGTGTGTGTTTTCCTTGTTTTAGTGTTGGTCAGGGTGTGATCTGGGTGGGCATTCTATGTTGTGTGTCTGGTTTGTCCATTTCTATGTTAGTCCTGATATGGTTCTCAATCAGAGGCAGGTGTTTGTCATTGTCTCTGATTGGGAACCATATTTAGGTAGCCTGTTTTGTGTTCCTGTCTTTGTGTTTGTGGCACCAGATAGGACTGTTTTGGTTTTTGCACGTTTCTTGTTTTGTAGATTGTCGTACTTTCATCTTTATTAAAGATGCACAAAACTAACCACTCTGCATTTTGGTCCGCCTCTCTTTCCCCACAAGAAAACCATTACACCAGGACGGATTGCAGAGGTATTGAAAAAGAAGGGTCAACACTGCAAATATTGACTCTTTGCATCAACTTCATGTAATTGTCAATAAAAGCCTTTGACACTTACGAAATGCTTGTAATAATAGTTTAGTATTCCATAGTTACATCTGACAAAAATATCTAAAGACACTGAAGCAGCAAACTTTGTGGAAATGAATGTGTCATTCTCAAAACTTTTGGCCACGACTGTATGTATACATATATATATATATATATATATATATATAGACATATATATATATATATAGACATATTTTATGGCTGGTTATGGTTATGGTTATGACACCTACATAATAGTGTAAAAACCCACAAAACCTATCACACAAGGCAAAACATTCCATTACACCATAGCCTACTTTTCAACAGTCTGTTTATGCTGTTTAACATTTTGTAATTATCTTTGCAATTGCACACACATTGTTGTCAGACATGCACCTACCCCAATGCTCTGTTGCTGATGACTGGAATGAATGCAGGAGCAGATGTTAGGAGTGTGTATTGGAGGTGATGTCAGGTGCAGGAGAGCAGAGTGTAGTGAACAGGCACACTTTTTATTCCGGTCAAAATGACAGCACAAAGTAACATATATAATATGCCGAAAACACAGAACATAGACAAAAAGTCATGCAAGTAACAATATCCACAATACAAAATACACGTAACACAAACAATCCTACACAAAGATATGATGGGGAACAGAGGAATAAATACATATGAATTGATTGGGGAATGAAAACCAGGTGTGCAGGGAACAAGACAAAACAAATGTATACGTGAAAAATGGAGTGGTGATGGCTAGAAAGCCAAATGAGAGGAACCGACTTCGGCGGAAGTCGTGACAGCAGATGTCAGGAGAAGGACAAGGCACCCTCTTCTTGACTGATGACTGATATAAGGGCTTGTATGTGATAGGCCTATCTGGCTTATATGATTATGGTCAAAAAGAGTATATTATTAGTCCAAGTAAAGTGACACAGGATGGTTATAATTCTTCTTGACAGTGTCATAAAGTGTATTTTCTACAAGTTAATTAAAATATGATAAACAAAACATGACTGTAAAGAATTCATTACAACATCAAAGGACTTGAGAAACAAACTTTCAAACCAAGGGAAACTTCTTGGCAGGGAATAAAATGATTTGAATAAATGACACCTACACTCTTATGTAAGTGTCAGAACCAGCCATAAGATAACGCAATATACACTACATGACCAAAAGTATGTGGACACCTACTTGTTGAACATTTCATTCCAAAATCATGGGGATTACTATGGAGTTGGCCTGCCCTTTGCAGCTATAACAGCCTCCACTCTTCTGGGAAGGCTTTCTACTAGATGCTGGAACATTACTGTGGGGACTTGTTTCCATTCAGCCACAAGAGCATTAGTGAGGTCGGACACCGATGTTGGGCAATTAGGCCTGGCTCGCAGTCTGCGTTCCAATTCATCCCAAAGGTGTTTGATGGGGTTGAGGTCAGGGTTCTGTGCAGGCCAGTCAAGTTCTTCCACATTGATTTCGACAAACCATTTATGTATGGACCTCGCTTTGGGCATGGGGGCATTGTCATGCTGAAACAGGAAAGGTCCTTCCCCAAACTGTTGCCACAAAGTTGGAAGCACAGAGTCGGCTAGAATGTCATTGTATGCTGTAGAATTAAGATTTCCCTTCACTGGAACTAAGGGGCCTAGCACAAACCACGAAAAACAGCCCCAGACCATTATCCCTCATCCACCAAATAGTTGCATTGGGGGAGGTAGTGTTCTCCTGGCGTCCACCAAACCCAGATTTGTTCGCCGGACTGCCAGATGGTGAAGAGTGATTAATCACTCCAGATGCTCCAGAGTCCAATGGTGGCGAGCTTTACACCACTCCGGCAGACATTTTGCATTGCACATGGTGATCTTAGGCTTGTGTGCAGCTGCTCGGCCATGAAAACCCATTTCATGAAGCTCCCGACTAACAGTTATTTTGCTGATATTGCTTCCAGAGGCAGTTTGGAACTCAGTAGTGAGTGTTGCAACCGAGGACAGACAATTTCTACATTCTATGCACTTCTGCACCCGGCAGACCCATTCCGTGAGCTTGTGTGGCCTACCACTTTGCGGCTGAGCCGTTGATGCTCCTAGATGTTTCCACTTCACAATAACTGCACTTACAGTTGGCTGGAGCAGCTCTAGCAGGGCAGAAATTGGCAGACTGACATGTTGGGAAGGTGGCATCATATCACGGTGCCAGGTTGAAAGTCCCTGAGCTCTCCAGTAAGGCCATTCTACTGCCATTGTTTGACTATGGAGATTGCATGGCTGTGTGCTCGATTTTATACACCTGTCAGCAACAGGTGTGGCTGAAATACCTGAATCCACTGGGCGTCCACATACTTTTGTATATATAGTGTATGCCACAACAGGTGTAAATATATGGGTCATGACCATATTATGACAGGTTATGACAAGTTATGTCAGCTATTATGACATATTATGATCGTGTCATGACCCTGGGTGTCAAGTAAAGTGTTACCAAAAAAAAAAAAAACGTTAGAGTTGTTTACTATAATGTTACTACACTATAATAAATTGTCCTGAATAACCCCTTTCTTGCTCAACACAATTAACTGGGTCGGATGTTTTTCTTGGAGCATCATTAACGTCGCAGAAGAGACTGCTTCAGTGGAACGGAGCCATTGTTTATTTTTTTCCCCTGCAACTCAAGTCTATTATCTACAGCCAATCATAACATTCCGTCATCAGTGACAAAAAAACAGAGTGAACTTGAAAGGAGAACCTGTGCTGTCCTCTATTAACTACGGTGCGCATATCCAAATTAAGCGCTCTAACCGTGTTTGATTAAAATACTTCCAGATGCCCATTTGAAAGCCACCCTAAATTAATGCAATGCCTGCCTCATTCCTTCTAGGCTTAACAAAGGTCCACGGATGTTGCACGTCGGCTCAAAACTGTCCCGTAATCCACACACCTTCCACGGATCACTCTCTGTCGCCACTGTCAGACTACCGTTCATCGAGTGCACGTGCCTCTTACCACTCATTGGCTGTCCAAATAATTATCACTAGTCTACTCTCACGTCTCTGTCACGGCTTGCTATTTTTGGTAACAATTTGGAGTATGGTTTTCAAAAGAAACAATATTGATCCAAGAAAAAAATCACTCGCAACAGTTCACAAAAAAATCCTATGAAGGGCATGCACCAGAATAAGCACTATTTCAGTCAGACTCGGGATAAACTTGCATATTTTTCTAGGATGTTTATGCTCTATTATTAGACAACATTGATGTTTTAACGCATAACATAGTAGCCGTTATGTAAGCTTTACATAGAAAGGCACACTGAAGTTTTAGGGGGCAACGGAAACAACAACAAAAAGTAGCCTTTGAGTAATGTCAATCTGTTTTAATAGTGTCATATCATCCCCTCGCTGTTTGCCTCGCTCTACTGTACCAGTTGCCTTCTCTGTGCTGATGTTCACTACTTTCCCACCATTGACACTGACTGACTATGCAAGCTCTCAAGTCGACAGAATATGTCATATTTGACGACGTAATGGAGCAAAAAGAAATAGCATTACCTTTTGTATATTTTGTTGTGTCTCCTCCCCTTTGCTCCTTGGGCGCGCCGATGAAAATGCAACCGACATTGTGATATTAGGAAATTGAAAAAATGAAAAGCCTATTGTTATTGTAATATGTAGTTTATATCTAGCGCGCAGCCCTCTATAACATAGTTGCCCTCTATAACATAGTTAGGTTTCCCATTTTATGAAAATCATTGGGGTGTGTGAACCCCTGGATTACACCAAAATGAAAAGAAATGACGAATAAACAACAATATTCTCCTGGACGCAAATTGATCGTTTACTCTACATTTGGTGATGTTGCAAAGATGGAGAGTTCCATAATGTCTATGAAAAGATTCGCCTTGATCGAGACGCTCACTCAGTAATTTTTTGGTATAAACCAGACATAGGCTGCAGTAGATTTTTTCTCACAGTAGTAGGGTCGTCCCTAGTTACCACAGCCACAAAGTCTTAAACCCCGCCTATTTCTACAATTTGTCTTCTTAAAATGTGATTTTAAACATAACCCTAAACTTAAATTAAGAGCAAAAAGCACATTTTTGTTTTCATAAATGTTTACGATATAGCCAGACAACCCAGTAGTAGAGGCAAAGACAGTACAGTAAGAAGACCACAGAGAGAAGAGGTAACCCAGACACGTCACATGGCTATAAAGCTGAAGGAAGCATCCGTTTAGAACGTTCTCACCACCAAATATGGTAGTGAGTTTACTGTTCATTTTTGTTTATTTCACTTGTGTATATTATCTACCTCACTTGCTTTGGCCATGTTAACACATGTTCCCCATGCCAATAAAGCCCCTTGAATTGAATTGAATGGAAGTCCAGTCGCGGGTAGTGAGAGAGAGTGGAACTAGATGAAACTGAGCCGACATTATGCTAATTTTCTCATCCATAAGAAATCTGATCTCAATACCTTTTTCTGTTCCCAAAACTAGAATCTGTTACCAACACAGTGCACTAAGTTGTAAAATATCGCGTTGTTAAGAAGGAATGAATTTAGTTTGTACACACGCGCACTTCACAGACGTGTCGAACCCTAACGGAAATATGTGAATACATGCTACAACGCGCCAATAGGATTTCACCAGCTAGTACTTGGCTTTTCCGCCCTCCTTGCGTGTTCCGTTCACAATGCTTCATTTGCGCCCACTGTGAACGACACAGATTAACTATCTTGGCTTAGTTATATCTTTGCTAAAACTGCTTCTCCAATAACTGCTTCTCCCGTCACACTTGTCGTCGATGTCATGGCAACGTTGGATAGCTAAACTAATTTGTAAAAACACGAAATCGGGTCCTTTCGCGCCGAATTTCGCAGGTGCAGGGCCCATATTCATAAAACCTTAAGAAGCAATTTCTTGTTAACTGCCATTTTTTTCTTAACTATATACTTAAGAATAAAGTTAAGCAAATGTGCAATTCCTCCAAAAGGTTAATGGACATTTTCTTGCTTTATTTCATATGTTTATACTTAAACAAAAAAATAAGAAATGTAATAAAACAAAGTTATTGGAAATGTTCTTAATTCCAAGATAGCTAAACCCTTGTTTTAAACTCAGGGTAGTGAGAGAAAAAAGCTCATGAAAGCAATTGACCATGTTTAATTCACTCACAAACTTAATCTGAAAAATTCAGTATTAATTATTTTAAACCCAAGAACATGTTTTAGAACAGTAATCTCAGTAAGAAATATGCTAACATGATTGCCATTGCTAGATAGCTAGCTAAAACGGCTGCCTAACTAACACAACACACCTAGCAACAAACATCTTTGGAAGATTTGTAAGAAGATATTTGGGAAGTTCGGAAGAAAATCATTAAATCTTAAGATATTGAGGAATGACACTTACGAACTTTCTTAAGAACCGTAAGAAGTGTTTTGTGAATCTGGGCCTAAATTGTTAAAATCAAAAGGTACTCCTTCAATATGTTTCTCCCGAGTGGTGCAGCGGTCTAAGGCACTGCATCTCAGTGCATGAGGTGTCACTGCAGTCTTTGGTTTCAATCCAGGCTGCATCACATCCGGCTGCGATTGGGAATCCCATAAGGGCGGCACACAATTGAGTTTGGCTGTCATTGTAAATAAGAACTGACTTGTCTAGTTAAAAAAAGATGCATTTGAATCAAAAACTATCAGTTTGTCACTTTCACGAGGTTGGAGTAATAACATGTTCAACTACCTAAGAGATTTGCTCGAATCTAGGTTGTACCTTTTAGTTTGAGAAAAATAACTAGGGAAGAATTTTTCACTTCTCTCATTGACTTCTAACTCAAAGGTCCTGGGCCTAGATTCACAAAACACTTCTTACCCCAAAACTTAAGATTCTTAAGGGGAAAAAATGAAGAAGTTGATAAGATAGTTTGTAAGTGCAATTCTTCCACAATATCTTAAGATGTAAGGATTTTCCTACAAACTTCTCAAATATCTTGTTAGAATCTTAGAATGTTTGTTGCTATGCAACCGACAATCATGTTAGCATCTTTCCTACTGAGATTACCTTTCTAAAACGTGTTCTTGGGTTTAAAATAATCAATACTGATGAACTTTGAGAGTGAATGAAACATGTTCAATTGCTTTCATGCACTTATTCTCTCACTGCCTGAGTTTAAGACAAGGTTTTAGCTATCTTGGAATTAAGAAAAACGTTATTTTCAATAATCAAATTTCTTCTTAACTTTTGCTAAAGGAGAAACAAGCTAAATAGCTTAACATTTCCAAGATTAACCTTCTTTGTCAATCTATAGTTAAGGAAAAAATGCCAGTTAAGAAATTTTAGTACCTTATTTCCTCTCATATATACACACACACATTCTGACTTTCAGCGCTACACCCAAAGCAATGGGCGAAGGCAATTTGGCATCTCCTCCCTCATTGTGGGGTTTGATTTTGATGGAACACCCCACATCTGTACAAAACAGACCCCTCAGGAACATACCATGCCTGGAAGGTAGGGGTGTTTTTCTGACCCATACATCAGAATCATTGATGAGATGCTTCAAAATATGATAAATAAAACGTGTACATAGGCAAATGCTATTGGAAGATCTGCCAAGACTGTTCGGGAGTTTCTAGAGAAGGATTATAAAGAGGATATGGAGTCCGATACGGACACCGTTAAGCTTGCCATCAGAGCACTAGAGGTGAGGCTTACACCACTTTAGAACATTTGACAGCAACAATGTAGTGATTGGAACACAAAGCACATATTTTCCTCCATCAAACTTCGCACCCTGTGTCCGCAGGATGTCCAGTCACGGGGAAAGAACATTGAGCTAGCCATTATGAAGCGGGATGAATCAATGAAGGTCTGTTTGAAATCGTGACATCTCAGCAAATCCAGAGGATCTCACCTGTGTAATAGTGCAACTTAATGTTCCCCTAATTATTTATTTTCCACTGTAAATAGATTCTGGTTCAAGAGGAAATTGAGGAATATGTCACGGCTATTGAAACAGAAAGCAGAGAAACCATGAACACTTTGACCAGTCATAACAAAACAAAAAACACATGTGCCTTTGCATCAGGAATCTCATCATTTACATGAATTCATTGTTTCTCTAGCCATTTCTGGAGGGACCCCCAAGGATTGCATATTTTTGTTCTAGTCCGGCATAAACACCCAATTTGACTAATCAGCAGACTTGTTTGGTTGAATCAGGTAGGCTATGGTAGTGCTGGTAGTGCTCAAGGTACTGGGTGTTAAGACTAAAACAAAATGCTCCCACCCTGGGAGTCCCAATGGAATGAGAAACACTGGTGCCCTAATGGATCACATGCAATCTTAAGATTTTACCTTATTCTTGCAATGCAAAATATCTGCATTTAAAAACTACAACATCCACCTAGTATCATTGAACAGAGAACAAGTGAATAAGCAATTTCCCATGTTTATTTGAGTTGTAACAATTGAACACTTATTTTCTCAAAATGATAGAAAACAAACCAATACATGGGAATTCAATATTTTTAGCAGACAAGGTCTGTTTTAATTAAGTTAAGTAATATTTACAATATCATGAAGTATTTTACCCTCACCAGTTTCACCTTCAAATTGATCCCTTGAACAGTTTAGGAAGTTTGCATGTCATCCATTTATCCGAATACAGAAAAGGATGAAAAGCACAAGCAAATTCAAAACAATGTCAAAAGCCAAAATGTACCTTAGGCTCAAAGAAAATAAAGAAAAAGCAATGCATTTCACTTCTCAAATACTTATTCAGGTGTGGGGTCCCAAGAGTCAAAATAAATTCTCATTACAAAACACTTCATGATGGCAGAGAAAAATAATGGATGCAAATTGTTACATTTTGGTTAACTACAAAAACTAAAGTACATACAACCAACCACTTTGTGGCAATTCATGCACAAGGTAACCCAAGCGTCAAACGAGGCCTGCAGGGTAAAAAAAAATGTTTGAATAATTACTAGCTTTGCCTGGTTAGACTCGAATCGCAAGCAATATATACCCAGGCTTTTGAATAAACATGCGTCCTTACTCACTTGACCCTCACAGCCTCCCAGTTCGCTGGGAGGACCGGCGCTGTGCGGACCCTAGCCCTCTGCGGCCGCGGTAGCCCCCACGGAACCTCAGGAAGCGACCAGGAACCCCAAAGGTCTCAACGTTCAGCTTCCTCTCCTCTGCCCTGGTAGTGCGTCTGGGTCATAGTGTAACATGATTAGACAAGCACAGAGATTAGTCAGATCTTCATAAGCATTTTGTGACACATGAAATTGACAGCACAATAGATAGTCACTTTCAGAGCACATCTATAAAATAAACATGGTCACCTGGATTTATGGTCTGATGAGATGTTGTCAAAGAAGGATTTGGCCTTGTCATAGTAGCACTTGGGCCCAAATGGATCCCTCTCCACTGTCTTCTCACCAGTGTATACTTCTGGTTTCACCTTCCCGTCATCCTGTGTTTCTAGTGAAGATGCAAGCATGGATGAACAATTAACAAAATCATGGTTCTGAAATGCTTGCAGATGATACCAAATAATATTTTTGGAGGATATAACTCTGGCGGAAATGTAAGTCCCCTTTTTGCATTAATTTCCCCAATCAGTGATGCCAAATCATGAGCTAATGGTTGCCTAATGCATGATCACAGTCATGGTCAAATTGCCACATTCCTGCAACTACCGTTCAAAGCACGAAGGCCCATTGGTCACGGACATGTTGGTTGCATTAAAATAACCACCTTTGATGTTCAACTGGTCCTGCATCTCCCGCTCTAGCGCTTCCTTGTCGAACTGGGCATTTGCAGAATCAAAGTCAAAGTCTGACTCAAACTTGAGGGTGCTGGGCATGGAGCTCTTCACAAGGAGCTGGCCCCGATTACGATTCCTGGGCCTACGAGCTCCTGCAGGACAACAATGGAAAGAATGATATGTCATTCATTCTAAGGTATGAGAAATTCTATAACAAAATGGTTTACTATACAACCATCCAGAGCAAATTAGATTTGTCCCTGGCCCAAGAGCTAAAAACAAGGGGGGGGGGGGTCACCTGGTCTCCTCCTTGGTGGCCTGTTCTCGTCGTTGGCTTGGGAAGTTGTAGGCCAAGGCTGTACATCGGAGCCACCTGATGGTAGAAAACTAGTTGCAAATCACACAGTCCGTTTTACAGTATGAACGCATGTTTTTCCACAGGGGTCATTTTTTATTACATCTACAACTTAACCAGTTCAATTCAAAATCAGGCATTATGCCAATGTATACTATGGGAAGTAGTGCATCTTCTACAATGCAAAAGCTGAACACACATTCAGGTCCTTTCTATTTTTCATATTCTACAATGCATTTCTTTATCCTTATTTTACAAGCATATCAGCCTGAAGTACCACCAGCTCATCCCGGCTTGCTCCCAGTCTGCTTACTGCCTGGTCCAGAAAGTCTCTGGGGCTGTGGGCTCCCTCGTGCAGCTCGCTGCATGGGCCTACTGGTCTCCCTGCACTGCTCCTGAAACAGATTCTGGCCTTTCTTCTGCCCTGTCTCATCTAGAGGCACAGTCTGGACAGCCTGCTCCACCATAGGACCCCTTCTCACTTGAGGGCCATGAGTTCCACCTGAGTAGAACAGGACCAAGAGGGAGGTTATATATCATTGGAAACAAGCACCCAATAATGGATTTTATAATTAAAATGAATAGTGTTGCAACATGAATCATCTCCATCAGTTCCCAGTTTTATTCACTGACTCACCCAAACCAAGGGCTGCAGCATACTGCTGGTTGAGCAGATAGTTTGCTGCTAGCTGGTTATATGATGGGATCCTGTAGGGACTGATTGGTCCTGGAGTTGGATTATAGGAGGACGCTGAGGTGCTGAGTGATGACTGTACCCCACCAAAACAAGGAAAGAATACAGCAAATGTATAAATAATTTACTCGAAACACTGATATTATGGACGGGCTCATGGCATGTAACTTGATCATGACTCAATTACATTACACATAAATGATTGGACGAAGACGTTTTCTGTAGGGGGAGTATTGTTAACTAAAATCCCCGATGCTCAATCTGAACATTATCGTGTCGCTTGCGGTACAGTATTGGAAGCAGAAGGACTTTAGCTTTCATTACACAACACCGAGAAATACTTTAAAAAGTAAAAACGTTTAAGTTGATAAACACCGAAGGGCTAGTGTTCCCAAATTGCCATATCTACATAATACAGCGTTTGTTTACGGAAAACAGAAGACAAGCGACTACCTTTGCTAATTAGCGTGTTCCAAACACCTTTGTGTAAGCCAACTGGAAATGTGGTGGAAGTGTACTTTTGTTGGATGGAGGCACCCATTGCTGTATTGATCTGTGCAAAACGGCTACAGTAAGTGTATTTGAATGACGTTTTCCCTTGATGAAATGGCCATATGTTTCAAAAGCAGTATCGCAAGCGATGATTTGCGTTTCTTAACGCTAAAACACAGCGTCAGTACTGTAGTTCACACTAGGCAGTCTTGGTCGAAGCGAATGGTTGAGAAGGCAGAATGTCGCTTAGAGTGAGAGGGAGGCATAGCCTGCCTACCTGCACAATGGCAGTGTCCTGGGGCAGGCCATGGTGGGATTTTGGAGGCTCACACAATGAGATGTCTTTGATATCACTTCCTCTGAATATGATGTACTCATAGACGTCGTCTTTGGGAGGGGATGGCCTGTCTGTGGGTCGGCCCTCTGATCCAAATGACTTCACTGCATATGAACAAGAAAACAATCATGAAAGGTCATTGACAGGCCAAAGCAGATGTTTTTACTATGCAATCCATTGACATCTGTACACACAAACTATCCGGTAAAATACAACAGTAGGCCTAAGTGACCATATTGAAACTTTACTTTCACATCCCACTGCTCGCATTGTCTGTTTAAAGTATGGGCTCCATCATCTATTTGTAATTCCACATGTGATCACAATCCCTTATTTTAGGAGCAAACAGGTCTTCTTTGACTACAACTGCTGTCTGAGAGTGGATATGCTCTCTTTGGCCGCTCGCATAATTTACCTTTTGTCAACACCACTGTCGAATTCACGGTATCGATGGTGTATAAGATGCCCTCATACCGATTTAGAGCTTTGGAAATCAAGCCGATTTTACTACCGATATAAGGAGTCCCGACGTTCATGGTGGCTGGTGAACTAATGGCGTCAAGTAGCCTAATCTCTGCGTTGTATTTTAAATGTGATTCACATGACAGCAAGGTAATGTGCGGCTCGTTAGAGGGAATTTATGGACCATCACTCCAAGGTGAGCCATGGGCCACGCCTTCTCATTTACAAGTGCACCTGTGCCTCAAGTGGTCATGGTTGGATTGCATTTGCTGAAGAGTTATAAAAGTTAATTGGAACTTAATCAACTATACTCTATATGTAACAGTTATTGATGGCATATATGCATATTGGCTAAGTGTCGTCGCAAATATGCCGAGTTCATGCAATTTCGTTCTATAATATTTATTGTAGCCCATAAACTAGGCTACAAAGCCTAACTAGGCTAAATATCAATAGGCTAATCAAAACAAATTTACACTATGACCGAAACCAAGAAATATATGATAATTGTATAGGCCTATAATGTTTTTATTCAACTTTATTAAAATTACATTGAGCCTACACATTCTCTCTCGAGCACCAGCATACTAAGTGAAAGTTAAAATAGCACATGTACATCAATCTCTAACGTATGAATAGGCTACCGTTACATGTCCGCAGTAAAACAAAGTAAATGACAGATGCTATTGTCCTGCATATGTGTCAGTGGGCACGAAGCTGGTTGTCCAGTTCTGACAGTCGGCAGCGAGCGCTCGACCAGCGCCCTCGTGCGGGCGGTGACAGCAGCTGTAGGACAGACCGCCTGAAAAACAACGCAGCCATTTTGAGTCGAGAATAAAAGCTCAAAGAAAGCCACTGCATTTCCTCTATAATGATTCCATATAGTAACAAAACTCGGTAACATAATCGATGTGTGGTTCGTTTCCATTTGGCAACGCTAGCCGCACAACTACCAAATGCAACCCTGTCTGTACTGTCGTCCCAATTTTTTCGCCCGTGCTATATCGCATCCTGCTGCGATTCCTTAAATGTAATTTATAACAATTCATCCCAAACTGTAAATCTAACAATAACCAATCAGAGCACCCTGGAATCCAATGTGAGTGACGGAGTATCCAATCGGTGCATGCGTCTCACGAGCGAGTAAAGATGGCGGCGGGCTCCGATTTACTGGATGATGTTTTCTTCAACACAGAGGTGGACGAGAAAGTAGTTAGTGATCTAGTTGGGTCTTTGGAGTCTGAGCTCACGGGATCGGGTCGTGGAAAGTCTTCAGTTGGGGTCCAGGCTGCAGCAAATCACATTGACAACTCAGCTGTTGGTCGCAATTCCAATGTCCAGGACAGCGAAATGGGACTTTCACAAGAGCTTGCTAAACCAGGTAAAATATATTACTGGTTAACGTTAGCTTATTCTGGTCACGTTGTTTTTCTGTTTTTGTCTCTTTTAGCCAAACAATTTGACAACTTGCTTATACAGCTACACATGTTCAATTGATAGATATTCCCATCCTTCATCTGTTTCCTCTTCTGTAGGGACTGGCGTGCCAGGGGGGGTCATTAATAGTAGGAGGTCCCAGGGTTCAACCATGTATGCTGCGGTCGGGACAACGGCGGTGGGATCGAGCATGACAGCCGGGCACAGTCCGAGCAAGACTGGGACAAGCAGTGGTGTGATAACGGAGGTTCCCGATCACGCAGCTGGGACCAGAAAAACTGGGGCGGCTGGTGTACAAACTTTAAATGGAAGGAGCATTGTGATAAACTCTCATAATTCAGGAAGTGTTGCCGCTTTGGTGAACTCGGAAAGCAGCACTGTGCCCGCCGTCGCGGTTGTCAACAACGGACCGAGCTCCGTAGTCAAAGGAAACGTAGTCTTACCTTCAACTTCCAGCACAGTCATTCAAACACCTCTTATGCACAGTGCTGTCACTTCAACTGTGATATCGTCTCAGCTGTCTGTTCTAAACAGTGTGCCCACTGTCACGCTCGTGAGGCCGCCTATGCAAACCCTCGGAACAGTCACCGCGCAGAGCGGGAGCAATAATACGGTTCTGATACGATCTGTCAACGTTGCCAACCCTGCAAGTTCAGAAGCGCAAATCAACACATTGGAGTCTTCAAAAACGACCACACAAACGACTTCAGAAGTGACCGCCCCCAGTGTTGTAGGTAAAAGCCTGGTTTTACAAAATGTGAGGACCTCCATCCCATCGACTATTGCAGTCTGTCCTGGTGGGATGAAGGCGATCGCGCCACAGGTGTTCTCCCCGAGACTTCCGCAACCCCAACAAAATGCTTCAAACATCCAAAACATTCAGCTCCCTCCAGGTAACATTAATTCTCAGGTGTTTTGACGTAGTAGTAGCCAGTTAGGGAGAAGTCAGCATTAGTGGGCCATTTCTTTGAGGGTACTGTATCTGTGCTATAATTTTGCAGCCCAGTCCCAACACATGTTATTTGTTTTTTTTGCTGAATATGTTCTGTGCATGAAAACATGGTTTTGGTGAGTGTGACATCGTTGTGGTGTGTGATTAGGTTTCTCAGATGGAGAGACCAGATGAAACATGCTCTACATAGGAAACATATAACCTGTCATTCTGTTAACTATAATTCAACAATCTAGCTTTTCATGTTAAAGTTCATATTTACTGGTAGTGTTTTGAAATATAATAACCATTCATGTAAATAGTTATAATATTTATGAAAATCTGATTTATAGTGGTGTCCCACTGTTGGATAGTGGAACAGGGACTTTTTCAGCTATTAAAATGCACAAAATAAACTTTTTAATCAAATTTAAATGTAAATTCACTCATTGGATATTCTAAAATACATTGAAAGATATTACTTTAGTTGTTCCTAATCGATTGAGGGGGCATTGAGAGGGTCTAGTCGAAGGTTGTCTTTAACTTATTTATTTTTTTATACAGATGGTGTGTTTTCTTTAAGCCTCTATAAAGTATAATTGATGATTTCACAAGTGCCAGGTGCAGTGGGCCACTGTGTTCTTAATTCTTATTTTTTTTTAATTTTACCTTTATTTAACCAGGCAAGTCAGTTAAGAACACGTTCTTATTTTCAATGACGGCTTGGGAACAGTGGGTTCACTGCCTGTTCAGGGGCAGAACGACAGATTTGTACCTTGTCACCTCGGGGGTTTGAACTCACAACCTTTTGGTTACTAGTCCAACGCTCTAACCACTAGGCTACCCTGCCGCCCCGTCAAGTGTCCCACTAGCATTGAAAGACTCTTCATCAAAAGTAGGGCTCTGGTTTTGTTTTAGGGGATGTAGCATCCACTGAATAATACATGGTTAACTTGTTTTATCATTAAAATGTAGATAAGACATTCATTAATTTAAATAAACATTGCTTGAGTAGGGGTACACTGATTTTCACTGTCTACATGGCAATCTACCAAAAAGTGTCCCACTAAAGCTGACTTCACCCTATGTCAGTTAGCCACAGTGGAGAGAGGCTACAATGTATTTTGCAGGCAGTGTAAAACAGTCTCTGTGAAACAGAAAATTTGTTGCAAACTTGTGGTTAACATTTGAGATGTCATATCAGCTCCAGTTGCCATCGCTGCTGCACCTTTGGTTTGTTTATTAGACTAAACTCCTTGTGCGTGTGCAGGCGGGCGTGTTTTGCTGTCAGTTGTTTATGCTCCACGAGCACATTGACCTGTGGGAACGTTCTATTGATTCTGTCTACTTGTGTCGTCTGTAAAATCACACACAGGCTACCCTGGCACACATACAATGGACTGATTTGATCAATAGGCACACTGACACCATAGCACATCATGTAATGTAGTTGCATGCATGTGGCACATTTTCTGTGGGAGTTGCACGTCTCACAGGTTCTGGCTAACAATGCTAGCTGTAGTTAAACTCGCCACTGAGAGCTGAATGTTTGTTGTTGTTGTTGTGACAATAAAAAAGGTACTTTTCTGCCAAGAGTGGCCAACACTGTATTTTCTAACCAAACAAAGTGTTTCCATAGTTATTATTAAGATATGTAACGTTATTTGTATTTAGCAAGTAAGTGTCTGTCTGTCGATCTATATCCCCTGTTTGACTTCTTACCCCTGACCCCGCCATGCCCTGTGTAGGCATGGTGCTGGTACGCAGTGAGAGTGGGCAGCTTCTGGTGATCCACCAGCAGACCCTGGCCCAGATGCAATCCCAGTCCCAGAGCGCCATGACCCCACGGGCAGCCACCCCCACCAGCACTCCCCCTGTCCAGATCACTTCTGTACAGGTGCACACACACACTAATCATCTCTTACCTACAGTGATGGAGAGATCACAGTGTGAACCCCTGAGCCCTTGTCCTCTCCTCTGTCCTGCAGGCTCCAGGGACGCCCATGATGTCCCGTCAGGTGACCCCCACCACCACCATCACTAAGCAGGGCTCCACGGCCCAGACCACCGTCCAGGCCACCACCACCCTCCAGAGGCCTCCTGTACTACAACAGGTAGGTACACAACTCATCCCCCTCTTCAATTCTCTTCAATCTCCCCCTTAGTCTCATTTCATACCCTGCTTCCTCTTTGCCACCTCCTCTAGAACACCATTATGCTGGGTGGAGCGGCCGCCACCTCAGGTCAGGCTCCAGTGCAGCCTTGCTCGGCAGCAGTCACCCAGAGAGCAGGGACACCAGGCACCCCCACGGTCGTTTCTACCATGGTGAGACAACACTCATCACCCTCCTTCCGACATTTATCTACTCCTAAATAGTCATGCAGTGGTCCTAACTTGTGTATATGTGTGTTTAGGAGATCCTGGAGAATGTGAAGAAGTGTAAGAACTTCCTGTCCACGCTGATCAAACTGGCATCCAGCGGGAAGCAGTCGTCTGAGACCACAGCCAACGTCAAGGAGTTAGTCAAGAGCCTGCTGGTACACCTTTCTGTCTGTCTGGCCATCTGTCTGGCCATATGTGTCTGTCCCTTGCACTCACTCTCACTATTTTTCTCACTTTATCTTCCTATGTTGTCTGTTTTTCTACCACCACAGGAGAGTAAGATCGAAGCGGAGGACTTCACCAGTCGGTTATACCGGGAGCTCAACTCCTCTCCTCAGCCATATCTCGTGCCTTTCCTCAAGGTGAGACTGATGGCTTTTCCCTTCTCTAATGTAGCTACCTATACACCCAAATAAATACACGTGGCCAACGATGCAATATACTGTAGATGAGAGAATGATTTGTGCTCTTCCTCCCCATCTCCAGAGGAGTCTTCCTGCACTGCGTCAAATGACCCCAGACTCGGCAGCCTTCATCCAGCAGAGCCAGCTGCCTCACACTGGTGCCCAGCCTGCCGCCACCTCCAAGGCCTTGACTGCTGCGGTGCTGGGGGGCACGTCCACGGCACAGAACTCCCGTCTCAACAGAAGTAGCCCTGGGGCCAAGGGGACCATGCACCAGTCTCCTGTCATCAGCCTGGCCCAGACACCTCATAGCAAGCCTGGCCTGGTATACTATATCCTAACGATACATACTCCCTCTGTTGTATGGGTAGGGTGCCTTGTTGTTTTAATGTAATGGGAAGTCTATATGACTGTATGTTATGTTGAGGGATGACCCCAAGTGTATCGCCTGATTACGCGTCCACCATAGTTGGTGGAAACATGCTGGAAAGGACTATGTGAAAAGGAAATACCCGAGCCTGCACAGTAAGGTTCAGGTCTGCACTCTTTCTTTCTCTCTGGCCTCTCTCGCTTTCTCTCTGTTTTTTCTCTCTCTGTGTTTTCTCTCTCTGGTCTCGCTCTCTCTGGTCTCGCTCTCGCTCTCTCTCTCTGGTCTCGCTCTCTCTCTCTGGTCTCGCTCTCTCTCTCTCTCTGGTCTCGCTCTCTCTCTCTCTCTGGTCTCGCTCTCTCTCTCTCTCTGGTCTCGCTCTCTCTCTCGCTCTCTCTCTCTCTCTGGTCTCGCTCTCTCTCTCTCTCTGGTCTCGCTCTCTCTCTCTCTCTGGTCTCGCTCTCTCTCTCTCTCTCTGGTCTCGCTCTCTCTCTCTCTCTCTCTCTGGTCTCGCTCTCTCTCTCTCTCTCTGGTCTCGCTCTCTCTCTCTCTCTCTGGTCTCGCTTTCTGGTCTCTCTCTCTGGTCTCTCTCTCTCTCTCTGGTCTCGCTCTCTCTCTCTCTCTGGTCTCGCTCTCTCTCTCTCTGGTCTCGCTCTCTCTCTCTCTCTGGTCTCGCTCTCTCTCTCTCTCTCTGGTCTCGCTCTCTCTCTCTCTCTGGTCTCGCTCTCTCTCTCTCTCTCTGGTCTCGCTCTCTCTCAATTTCAATTTCAATTTAAGGGGCTTTATTGGCATGGGAAACATGTGTTAACATTGCCAAAGCAAATAAGGTAAACAATAAAAATTAACAGTAGACATCACACATACAGAATTTTCAAAACAATAAAGACATTACAAATGTCATATTATATATATATATATACAGTGTTTTTACAATGTACAAATGGTAAAGGACACAAGATAAAATAAATAAGCATAGATATGGGTTGTATTTACAATGGTGTTTGTTCCTCACTGGTTGCCCTTTTCTCGTGGCAACAGGTCACAAATCTTGCTGCTCTGATGGCACACTGTGGAATTTCACCCAGTAGATATGAGAGTTTTTCAAAATTGGATTTGTTTTCGAATTCTTTGTGGATCTGTGTAATCTGAGGGAAATATGTCTCTCTAATATGGTCATACATTGGGCAGGAGGTTAGGAAGTGCAGCTCAGTTTCCACCTCATTTTGTGGGCAGTGAGCACATAGCCTGTCTTCTCTTGAGAGCCATGTCTGCCTACGGCGGCCTTTCTCAATAGCAAGGCTATGCTCGCTGAGTCTGTACATAGTCAAAGCTTTCCTTAATTTTGGGTCAGTCACAGTGGTCAGGTATTCTGCCGCTGTGTACTCTCTGTGTAGGGCCAAATAGCATTCTAGTTTGCTCTGTTTTTTTGTTAATTCTTTCCAATGTGTCAAGTAATTATCTTTTTGTTTTCTCATGATTTGGTTGGGTCTAATTGTGCTGCTGTCATGGGGCTCTGTAGGGTGTGTTTGTGAACAGAGCCCCAGGACCAGCTTGCTTAGGGACTCTTCTCCAGGTTCATCTCTCTGTAGGTGATGGCTTTGTTGTGGAAGGTTTGGGAATCGCTTCCTTTTAGGTGGTTATAGAATTTAACAGCTCTTTTCTGGATTTTGATAATTAGTGGGTAGCGGCCTAATTCTGCTCTGCATGCATTATTTGGTGTTCTACGTTGTACACGGAGGATATTTTTGCAGAATTCTGCGTGCAGAGTCTCAATTTGGTGTTTGTCCCATTTTGTAAAGTCTTGGTTGGTGAGCGGACCCCAGACCTCACAACCATAAAGGGCAATGGGCTCTATGACTGATTCAAGTATTTTTAGCCAAATCCTAATTGGTATGTTGAAATTTATGTTCCTTTTGATGGCATAGAATGCCCTTCTTGCCTTGTCTCTCAGATCGTTCACAGCTTTGTGGAAGTTACCTGTGGCGCTGATGTTTAGGCCAAGGTATGTATAGTTTTTTGTGCTCTAGGGCAACAGTGTCGAGATGGAATTTGTATTTGTGGTCCTGGTGACTGGACCTTTTTTGGAACACCATTATTTTGGTCTTACTGAGATTTACTGTCAGGGCCCAGGTCTGACAGAATCTGTGCATAAGATCTAGGTGCTGCTGTAGGCCCTCCTTGGTTGGTGACAGAAGCACCAGATCATCAGCAAACAGCAGACATTTGACTTCAGATTCTAGTAGGGTGAGGCCGGGTGCTGCAGACTTTTCTAGTGCCCGCGCCAGTTCGTTGATATATATGTTGAAGAGGGTGGGGCTTAAGCTGCATCCCTGTCTAACCCCACGACCCTGTGTGAAGAAATTTGTGTGTTTTTTGCCAATTTTAACCGCACACTTGTTGTTTGTGTACATGGATTTTATGATGTCGTATGTTTTACCCCCAACACCACTTTCCATCAGTTTGTATAGCAGACCCTCATGCCAAATTGAGTCGAAGGCTTTTTTGAAATCAACAAAGCATGAGAAGACTTTGCCTTTGTTTTGGTTTGTTTGGTTGTCAATTAGGGTGTGCAGGGTGAATACATGGTCTGTTGTACGGTAATTTGGTAAAAAGCCAATTTGACATTTGCTCAGTACATTGTTTTCATTGAGGAAGTGCACGAGTCTGCTGTTAATGATAATGCAGAGGATTTTCCCAAGGTTACTGTTGACGCAGATTCCACGGTAGTTATTGGGGTCAAATTTGTCTCCATTTTTGTGGATTGGGGTGATCAGTCCTTGGTTCCAAATATTGGGGAAGATGCCAGAGCTAAGGATGATGTTAAAGAGTTTTAGTATAGCCAATTGGAATTTGTTGTCTGTATATTTGATCATTTCATTGAGGATACCATCAACACCACAGGCCTTTTTGGGTTGGAGGGTTTTTATTTTGTCCTGTAACTCATTCAATGTAATTGGAGAATCCAGTGGGTTCTGGTAGTCTTTAATAGTTGATTCTAAGATCTGTATTTGATCATGTATATGTTTTTGCTCTTTATTCTTTATTATAGAGCCAAAAAGATTGGAGAAGTGGTTTACCTATACATCTCCATTTTGGATAGATAATTCTTCGTGTTGTTGTTTGTTTAGTGTTTTCCAATTTTCCCAGAAGTGGTTAGAGTCTATGGATTTTTCAATTACATTGAGCTGATTGCTGATGTGCTGTTCCTTCTTTTTCCGTAGTGTATTTCTGTATTGTTTTAGTGATTCACCATAGTGAAGGCGTAGACTCAGGTTTTCCGGGTCTCTATGTTTTTGGTTGGACAGGTTTCTCAATTTCTTTCTTAGATTTTTGCATTCTCCATCAAACCATTTGTCATTGTTGTTAATTTTCTTCGGTTTTCTATTTGAGATTTTTAGATTTGATATGGAAGCTGAGAGGTCAAATATACTGTTAAGATTTTCTACTGCCAAGTTTACACCTTCACTATTACAGTGGAACGTTTTACCCAGGAAATTGTCTAAAAGGGATTGAATTTGTTGTTGCCTAATTGTTTTTTGGTAGGTTTCCAAACTGCATTCCTTCCATCTATAGCATTTCTCAATGTTACTCAGTTCCTTTGGCTTTGATGCCTCATGATTGAGTATTGCTCTGTTTAGGTAGACTGATTTTGCTGTGGTCTGATAGGGGTGTCAGTGGGCTGACTGTGAACGCTCTGAGAGACTCTGGGTTGAGGTCAGTGATAAAGTAGTCTACAGTACTACTGCCAAGAGATGAGCTATAGGTGTACCTACCATAGGAGTCCCCTCGAAGCCTACCATTGACTATGTACATACCCAGCGTGCGACAGAGCTGCAGGAGTTGTGACCCGTTTTTGTTGATTATGTTGTCATAGTTGTGCCTAGGGGGGCATACGGGGGAGGGAATGCTGTCACCTCCAGGCAGGTGTTTGTCCCCCTGTGTGCTGAGGGTGTCAGGTTCTCTCTCTCTCTCTGGTCTCGCTCTCTCTCTCTCTCTCTCTCTGGTCTCGCTCTCTCTCTCTCTCTCTCTCTCTGGTCTCGCTCTCTCTCTCTGGTCTCGCTCTCTCTCTCTCTCTCTCTGGTCTCGCTCTCTCTCTCTCTCTGGTCTCGCTCTCTCTCTCTCTCTGGTCTCGCTCTCTCTCTGGTCTCGCTCTGGTCGCTCTCTCTATCTCTCTCTGGTCTCACTCTCTCTCTGGTCTCGCTCGCTCTCTCTCTCTCTCTGGTTTCGCTCTCTCTCTCTCTCTCTGGTCTCGCTCTCTCTCTCTCTCTCTGGTCTCTCTCTCTCTCTCTCTCTCTGGTCTCGCTCTCTCTCTCTCTCTGGTCTCGCTCTCTCTCTCTCTCTGGTCTCGCTCTCTCTCTCTCTCTCTGGTCTCGCTCTCTCTCTCTCTCTCTCTCTCTCTCTCTGGTCTCGCTCTCTCTCTCTCTCTCTCTGGTCTCGCTCTCTCTCTCTCTCTCTCTGGTCTCGCTCTCTCTCTCTCTCTCTCTGGTCTCGCTCTCTCTCTCTCTCTCTGGTCTCGCTCTCTCTCTCAAATTCAAACTGCTTTATTGGCATGAAAAACATTGTGTCAATATTGCCAAAGCAACAATGTATACAATATACATTGTAACAAAATTCTAAATGATAGCAAATATAAAATATAAAAGTGTAGTAAATAATAATACAAAATTAAATACAAAAATAATAATAATTACAGTAATAACAATAATAGCAATAACAATTAAGTTACTGCTTACTATGCAGATGTTATTATTCAGTGTCCCTCAGGCTATGGCAGGATAATACATATTTGGCTGCAAGAGGAGCCATTGCTCCTTCGCCCATGAGGATTCTTAGTTTTTCCTCTGGGTTCAATTTGTAAAAATTTGGAATATGTTTAGTAATTTCTGTGAATAATGAATCTCTTTGTGAGGAATATTTATCACAGTAAAGGAGAAAGTGCATCTCTGTCTCTACCTCCCCTGTTATGCAGTGACCACATACACGCTCCTCTTTGGGTAGCCATGTCTTTTTATGTCTGCCGGTTTCTATTGCCAATCGGTGGTCACTCAGCCTGTACTTGGTAAGGATCTGTCTCTGCTTCGTATCTCTGACAGAGTAGAGATAATCAGCCAATTCATATTCTCTGTTTAGTGTCAGATAGCAATTTAGTCGGCTTTGGGATTTTGTTTCATTTTTCCAATGTTGTAAATATGATTCCTTTGATTGGTTCATGATTTTGCTTATTGGAATTCTTTCTTTTGAAGCAGTGCTGGTGTCAGCTTGGTTGGTGAGGTCCAACACCAGCTGACTGAGAGGGCTCGTTTCTGGGCTCAGCTCTTGGGTTTGAAGTGATTTAAATTGCAGACTTGAATTTGGACTTGAATTCAGATGTAGCCAAAATTTTAATGATCTTTTCTGTATTTTCATTATTACTGGAAAACGGCCCAATTCTGCCCTACATGCATTAGTTGGTGTATTTCTCTGAACTTGTAGGATTTTCCGACAGAATTCTGCATGTAGGGCTTCAATTGGATGTTTGTCCCACATTTTAAAGTCCAGTTTATTGAGTGGCCCCCAAACCTCACTTCCATAAAGAGCTATTGGTAGGATTACACTGTCAAATATTTTAGTCCAAATTCTAATTGGGATGTTGATTTTGAATAATTTCATTTTTATTGCATACATTGCTCTGCGGGCTTTTTCTTTGAGTGCATTCACTGCCATATTAAAGTTTCCCGATGCAGATATGGTCAGACCAAGATAGGTGTAATTTTTTGTGTGTTCAATTAAGGTGTTGTTCAGGGTGAATTTATATTTGTGTTTCTGACATCTGTTTTTTTTGGGAAAATCATGATTTTAGTTTTTGGAAATTTACTGCCAGGGCCCAATTATGGCAATATTGCTCCAGAATATTAATTTTCTGTTGAAGACCTTCTTTGGTTGGTGATAGAAGTACCACGTCATCAGCATATAGCAGGTATTTCACCTCTGTGTCAAATAGTGTGAGTCCTGGGGCTGGAGATTGGTCCAACATGTCTGCTAATTCATTGATATAAATGTTGAAAAGATTTGGACTCAAACTGCAGCCTTGTCTCACACCTCGACATTGTGAAAAAAATTCTGTTCTTTGGTTTTTGATTTTTATTGCACACTTGTTTTCTGTGTACATACATTTTATTAAGTCATATACCTTACCACCAAGTCCACTTTGTAGAATTTTGTAGAATAGCCCTTCGTGCCAAATCGAATCAAATGCTTTTTTAAAGTCAATAAAGCAAGCAAAGATTTTGCCCTCTTTTTTTGGTGGACGTGTTTATTAATTAGTGTGTGTAAGGTGTATATATGGTCAGTAGTGCGATGGTTAGGGAGAAAGCCAATTTGACATTTACTTATTAAATTTTTTTCTTGAAGAAAGGTTTGAATTCTTGAATTCAAAATGCTACAGAAAATCTTTCCCAAGTTACTGTTTACGCAAATTCCCCTGTAATTATTAGGGTCTGATTTGTCTCCACTTTTGTGGATAGGGGAGATGAGCCCCTGGTTCCAGACATCAGGGAAGCAGCCAGAAGTTAAAACCATGTTGAACAATTTAAGCACAGCATTTTGCAACTCAGGTGTGCTGTTTTTCAGCATTTCATTTCTGATGTTGTCTAGACCACAAGCCTTCTTTGATTTAATAGATTTTAGCTTTTCATTTAGTTCTTGTTGGGTTATTGGGTAATCTAATGGATTTTGGTTGTTTTTAATGACTGATTCAAGGATGTTCAATTTTTCTTTAATTTCTAATTGGTTCTGTTGCAAGTCTTTTTGTGGGATGTTTTTGTATAGATTATCAAAATAAGTTTTCCAAATTCCTACATCTTGTATTGCTAATTCTTGTGGCTTTGTTGTGCTTAAATTGTTCCACATGTCCCAGAACTGATTTTGGTCAATTGCGTTTTCAATTTCATCAAGTGTCCTGTTGGTATAATTAAATTTCTTGCGTTTCAGTGTTTGTTTATACTGTTTCAGAGTTTCAAAGTATTCATATCGTAGCTCTGGGTTGTTTTGCTGCTTATGTTTTTTGTTTGACATTTGTCTCAAGTGTTTTCTAATTGTTTCACATTCATTATCAAACCATTTGTCAGAAACATTTTGATTTTTGCTTCTGATGTTGCATTTCTTTGGTTTTCTCAAATTTGCTTTCGATGCTGCTTTTTGGAATATGCAGTTGATGTTTTGAGTAGCTGAATTGACACCATCTTTATTGTTTTGGTACCGTGAGTTATTGAAAAACTGTATAGAGTTCATTATTTCATTTGAGTTCAATGTTTCAGTGAATCTCTGCACTGTTTGGAGCCCATCTGTATGATTGGTTTATGTTGTAGAGTTTATTGGGCTGTTTTTTTGAATGAATATTGCCGGTTAATTTCTTCAGAAACACGTTGATCTGACTGTGATCTGACAAGGGTGTCTGTGGTCTGACAGTGAATGCACTAATGGAAGAGGGGTCAATGTCAGTGATGGCATAATCGACTACACTTGTCCCAAGGGCTGAGCAGTAAGTAAACTGACCTAAAGAGTCCCCTTTGATTCTACCATTAAGCATGTACAGGCCTAAGGCTCGACAGAGATGTACTAACTCCTTTCCATTTTTGTTCAGTATTTGGTCAGGACTGTTTCTATTATTTATAATAGGGCTACTGTATAAGGAGGGGTGTCCAAATATGTGGTGGTTACCTCCCGCATCAGTGTAGTCAGGCTCAGAACCTGTTCTTGCATTGAAATCTCCACAAAGAAGCACTTTACCCTGTGCCTGAAATGCAATGATTTCTGTCTGGAGATTGTCAAAAAACTGATCATCATAATATGATGAATCTGAAGGAGGAGCATAAGCTGCACATATGTATACATCGTTGTCACAATAGATTGTACCTTTGTTAAGTTTTAGCCAAATGTGAGAGGTACCTTTTTTCATTTCATCTAGCGCTAAGTCCCGCTTATGCCAAATGATGATTCCACCTGAGTCTCGGCCCCGTTTAACATGTTTATGTTTGATTGACGGTAGTAAACTTTCTCTATAGCCCGAGGGACACTGAGTATCTATGTCTCCACGACACCATGTTTCCAGTAGGATTATGATGTCCTGTCCCTTGATGTTTTTAAGCAATTCTGGATTTGTTGTTTTATAACCAAAATGTGAAGAGTATAGGCCCTGGATATTCCAAGAGCTGATAGTTAATGATCTCATTTATAATAAGTGATATTCACTGGTTTGAGTAAAGTACATCGAAAAAAAACAAATAAAAATAATACTATATATATATATATATATATACATACATATATATATATATATACATATATATATATATATATATATACACACATACACACACATACATACACATACATACATATATATATATATACATATATATACATACACATATACATATATATATATATATATATATATATATATACACACATACATACATACGTACACATACATACATACATACACACACACACACACACACACACACACACACACACACACACGCAGACACACATATATATACACACACACACACCATCACACAGAATTATTATTATAATACCGGTGTCAATAAAATTAAGAATAGTTGTAAACAAATTAATAAGAATGGAATAAGATTGCACATAAAATAAGTACAATGCAATCTGCAACCCTGTGTGTGTGTGTGTGTGTGTGTGTGTGTGCGTGTGTGCGCGCGTGCGTGCGTGCCTGTGTGTGAATTAAAGGGACTGTCTAGCTCAGTAGTCTGCATATTAGTTGCAGTAGTTGGCGCACCTCTCCTATCTCTGATTGTTCTAGGGGTCTTCTGCCAGAGGTTACCTCAGCATATGTAGGCTGATGATCTGACTGATACAAGGTGTGGACTGCGTCATGTGGTCTACTTCCCTGAAGGGCAGTGTTCTGTCCGACCCTGGAGTAGTGGTCAGAGCTGTGTTGTGATGGGCTGGGTCTAGTAGAGCTGTGTTGTGATGACCTGGGTCTAGTAGAGCTGTGTTGTGATGGGCTGGGTCTAGTAGAGCTGTGTTGTGATGGGCTGGGTCTAGTAGAGCTGTGTTGTGATGGGCTGGGTCTAGTAGAGCTCTGTTGTGATGGGCTGGGTCTAGTAGAGCTATGTTGTGATGGGCCAGGTCTAGTAGAGCTGTGTTGTGATGGGATGGGTCTAGTCGTGCTGTCCTGAGGCGGGTCTGGTCTGGTAAATATGTGCTGTGGTGGGCCTGGTCTAGTATAGCTGTGCTGTAATAAGCTGTGTCTAGCTCTTTTCTCCTCGGGATGGTTGAGGTACTGTTGTTTCAGATGGTGGGGCGGGGGACCTTTGTTGCTGGGGTGATGGGTGTGTGGGTCCCTGCCAAGTGTTGCATCTTTTAGGTCCTTGGCAAAGGTTCTGATACTGTCCTGATCAAGATGTACATTATCATATAAGTGTTGACATGTCAGAGTGGGGTGGTGAGCCGTTCTGACGTTGAGCAGTGAGGCACAGTCCACAGTGATCTGTTGATTTATTTTGTCGATCAACTTTCCTGGGAAGTCTTTTCTTGGTAGGAGGGTGGACACAACTATATTGGTTGTAGGGAACATAGCCTGTGCCAGTTCTGCCACTCTTCTCACTGCCCCAGATACATTTTCACCTTTAGCATGAAGGTCGTTTGTGCCAGTGTGGATGATGATGTTGTCAGGGGTGTCAATCTTGGTCTGACTGAGTAGCTGCATTGCACTCTCAGCTGTAGGACACCAGAACTTATACACATTGTGTCTAGGGAATAATCTTTCCTGGACTAAGAACTTCCCATTTGAATCAATTAGGATTGCAGTTGTGGGTGATTTTCTGGGTGGCACAGACTGGGAGGCTGGTAAGTTGACCTGGGCTGGAGCAGACTGAGAGGCTGGTAGGCTGACCTGGGCTGGAGCAGATTGGGAGGCTGGTAGGTTGACCTGGGCTGGAGCAGATTGGGAGGCTGGTAAATTGACCTGGGCTGTAGCAGACTGGGATGCTGGTAAGTTGACCTGGGCTGGAGCAGACTGGGATGCTGGTAAGTTGACCTGGGCTGTAGCAGATTGGGAGGCTGGTAGGTTGACCTGGGCTGGAGCAGATTGGGAGGCTGGTAAATTGACCTGGGCTGTAGCAGACTGGGATGCTGGTAAGTTGACCTGGGCTGGAGCAGACTGGGATGCTGGTAAGTTGACCTGGGCTGGAGCAGACTGGGAGGCTGGTAGGTTGACCTGGGTTTGAGCAGTGTCATCAGGCTGTGTGGTGAAGGCCATGCTGGTCTCAGATTCTGATTGTGTTATGCCAAGCTGGTGGACATGTTCTCCAGATACAGAGGACACAATGACTCGCTGCCGGTTGAGGGTGTCAATGTACCTCTCTTTTTGTTCTAGCTCCTTTCTTGTTGTGCTCAAATGGTCTCTGAGGTCATCATTTGTCTGACTCAGCTTGTCCATTCTGCTTTCTAATTTAGCAATAGATGCTCTGCTCTCCTCCCTGAACTGTTTCATCTCTTCTTTGAGTTTCTGGATAGTGTCCTCCTCTTGAAGCTTGTTCTCTCTGAGTTCTATGACCTCTGCTTCGACTAGAGAGAGGGTGTCGTGGAAACGTTGCATAGCAGGTGTTCTTATTGAAATTGACATGTCCTTGACTCTGTCTGCTGCAGGTGAGGTAGGTAGAGGGACATTGAGTGCTTCCTGCTGGGTCACAGAGACCATTGGGGTCTGCTTTTCTCCATCTCCCTCCTTGACTTTTTCCTCAGTTTCTGAGATGATTTCAGCATCTGCTTTTAGGGCAGCAAACATATTCTCAAAAGCTTGGAGGCTTGAATCATTGCCTTGTATCAATACAGTTCCATTATTATATAAGTTTATTGTTTGATATGTGTTGCTCTGGTCAGCTTCTTCAAAAATGCTGATCTGACATCCTTGGCTGATGCCCCTCTTTTTTGAGAAGGGAAAATGTTTGCAAATAACCTTTTTCCATATGTTCCCTCGATTGGTATTAAAAATTAAATTTGCTCTTGTTTTGTAACTGGTAAGATCTGCAAACAGGCATTCATGGTTCTGTCCCATCAACAAACCTTTGAAACTTTTCTTAGCTTTTTCTGTTTGGATGTCTGGTGGGTAAACAATTTCCATAGCAACGCTGGTGATGTTTGCTACAGTGTTGCAACAGAAGCAATGTTTCTTGTATTATGGTCTCTTGTTTCTTTAGAGGACTGTTTCACTTTGTTGTCCTTTTTCTTTTCCTTTTTCTTCTGTCCTTATTTTGTCCTTATTTTGTCTTCCTTTCTTCTGTTCTTTTTGTTATTCTTTGATAGCTAGCTAGCTTCTTCCAGGAGAGTCCCTAGCAACTGCTTAGCAACAAGTAAACAATTCAGCTAGCAATTCAGCTAGCTAAGATAACTGTACAATTTTATGAAAAATAGTTACTTTTTCAAAAGCCTGTCTTTTTGGTTTGTTGCTTGTTTTGTCTTCTATTGAGTCTTGCGGTTTTCTTTTGATTTTTTCGATGTACTTCACTCTAAAAAACCATTTAAATCTCAATATATACAGGAGCTCATTTTTCAGCAGCTGCTCAATCTCTCTCTCTCTCTGGTCTCGCTCTCTCTCTCTCTCTCTCTGGTCTCGCTCTCTCTCTCTCTCTCTCTCTGGTCTCGCTCTCTCTCTCTCGCTCTCTCTCTCTCTGGTCTCGCTCTCTCTCTCTCTCTCTCTGGTCTCGCTCTCTCTCTCTCTCTCTCTGGTCTCGCTCTCTCTCTCTCTCTCTCTCTCTCTGGTCTCGCTCTCTCTCTCTCTCTCTCTCTCTCTCTCTGGTCTCGCTCTCTCTCTCTCTCTCTCTCTCTCTCTCTGGTCTCTCTCTCTCTCTGGTCTCTCTCTCTCTCTGGTCTCGCTCTCTCTCTCTCTCTCTCTGGTCTCTCTCTCTCTCTCTCTGGTCTCTCTCTCTCTCTGGTCTCGCTCTGGTCGCTCTCTCTCTCTCTCTGGTCTCTCTCTCTCTCTGGTCTCGCTTTCTCTCTCTCTCTCTGGTCTCGCTCTTTCTCTGGTCTCTCTCTCTCTGGTCTCTCTCTCTCTCTGGTCTCTCTCTCTCTCTGGTCTCTCTCTCTCTCTGGTCTCGCTCTCTCTCTCTCTCTGGTCTCGCTCTCTCTCTGGTCTCGCTCTCTCTCTCTCTCTCTCTCTCTGGTCTCGCTCTCTCTCTCTCTCTCTCTGGTCTCTCTCTCTCGCTCTCTCTCTCTGGTCTCGCTCTCTCTCGCTCTCTCTGGTCTCGCTCTCTCTCGCTCTCTCTCTCTCTCTCTCTGGTCTCGCTCTCTCTCTCTCTCTCTCTCTCTCTCTCTCTCTCTGGTCTCGCTCTCTCTCTCTCTCTCTCTCTCTCTCTGGTCTCGCTCTCTCTCTCTCTCGCTCTCTCTCTCTCTGGTCTCGCTTTCTCTCGCTCTCTCTCTCTCTGGTCTCTCTCTCTCTCTCTGTTCTCGCTCTCTCTCTCTCTCTCTCTCTGGTCTCTCTCTCTCTCTCTGGTCTCTCTCTCTCTCTGGTCTCGCTCTGGTCGCTCTCTCGCTCTCTCTCTGGTCTCGCTCTCTCTCTGGTCTCACTCTCTCTCTCTCTGGTCTCTCTCTCTCTCTCTGTTCTCGCTCTCTCTCTCACTCTTTCTCTCTCTGGTCTCCCTCTCTCTCTGGTCTCGCTCTCTCTCTCTCTCTCTGGTCTCGCTCTCTCTCTCTCTCTGGTCTCTCTCTCTCTCTCTCTCTGGTCTCTCTCTCTCTCTCTCTCTGGTCTCTCTCTCTCTCTGGTCTCGCTCTGGTCGCTCTCTCTATCTCTCTCTGGTCTCACTCTCTCTCTGGTCTCGCTCGCTCTCTCTCTCTCTCTGGTTTCGCTCTCTCTCTCTCTCTCTGGTCTCGCTCTCTCTCTCTCTCTCTGGTCTCTCTCTCTCTCTCTCTCTCTCTCTCTGGTCTCGCTCTCTCAAATTCAAATTCAAGCTGCTTTATTGGCATGAAAAACATTGTGTCAATATTGCCAAAGCAACAATGTATACAATATACATTGTAACAAAATTCTAAATGATAGCAAATATAAAATATAAAAGTGTAGTAAATAATAATACAAAATTAAATACAAAAATAATAATAATTACAGTAATAACAATAATAGCAATAACAATTAAGTTACTGCTTACTATGCAGATGTTATTATTCAGTGTCCCTCAGGCTATGGCAGGAAAATACATATTTGGCTGCAAGAGGAGCCATTGCTCCTTCGCCCATGAGTATTCTTAGTTTTTCCTCTGGGTTCAATTTGTAAAAATTTGGAATATGTTTAGTAATTTCTGTGAATAATGAATCTCTTTGTGAGGAATATTTATCACAGTAAAGGAGAAAGTGCATCTCTGTCTCTACCTCCCCTGTTATGCAGTGACCACATACACGCTCCTCTTTGGGTAGCCATGTCTTTTTATGTCTGCCGGTTTCTATTGCCAATCGGTGGTCACTCAGCCTGTACTTGGTAAGGATCTGTCTCTGCTTCGTATCTCTGACAGAGTAGAGATAATCAGCCAATTCATATTCTCTGTTTAGGGTCAGATAGCAATTTAGTCGGCTTTGGGATTTTGTTTCATTTTTCCAATGTTGTAAATATGATTCCTTTGATTGGTTCATGATTTTGCTTATTGGAATTCTTTCTTTTGAAGCAGTGCTGGTGTCAGCTTGGTTGGTGAGGTCCAACACCAGCTGACTGAGAGGGCTCGTTTCTGGGCTCAGCTCTTGGGTTTGAAGTGATTTAAATTGCAGACTTGAATTTAGACTTGAATTCAGATGTAGCCAAAATTTTAATGATCTTTTCTGTATTTTCATTATTACTGGAAAACGGCCCAATTCTGCCCTACATGCATTAGTTGGTGTATTTCTCTGAACTTGTAGGATTTTCCGACAGAATTCTGCATGTAGGGCTTCAATTGGATGTTTGTCCCACATTTTAAAGTCCAGTTTATTGAGTGGCCCCCAAACCTCACTTCCATAAAGAGCTATTGGTAGGATTACACTGTCAAATATTTTAGTCCAAATTCTAATTGGGATGTTGATTTTGAATAATTTCATTTTTATTGCATACATTGCTCTGCGGGCTTTTTCTTTGAGTGCATTCACTGCCATATTAAAGTTTCCCGATGCAGATATGGTCAGACCAAGATAGGTGTAATTTTTTGTGTGTTCAATTAAGGTGTTGTTCAGGGTGAATTTATATTTGTGTTTCTGACATCTGGGTTTTTTTTGGAAAATCATGATTTTAGTTTTTTGGAAATTTACTGCCAGGGCCCAATTATGGCAATATTGCTCCAGAATATTAATTTTCTGTTGAAGACCTTCTTTGGTTGGTGATAGAAGTACCACGTCATCAGCATATAGCAGGTATTTCACCTCTGTGTCAAATAGTGTGAGTCCTGGGGCTGGAGATTGGTCCAACATGTCTGCTAATTCATTGATATAAATGTTGAAAAGATTTGGACTCAAACTGCAGCCTTGTCTCACACCTCGACATTGTGAAAAAAATTCTGTTCTTTGGTTTTTGATTTTTATTGCACACTTGTTTTCTGTGTACATACATTTTATTAAGTCATATACCTTACCACCAAGTCCACTTTGTAGAATTTTGTAGAATAGCCCTTCGTGCCAAATCGAATCAAATGCTTTTTTAAAGTCAATAAAGCAAGCAAAGATTTTGCCCTCTTTTTTTTGGTGGACGTGTTTATTAATTAGTGTGTGTAAGGTGTATATATGGTCAGTAGTGCGATGGTTAGGGAGAAAGCCAATTTGACATTTACTTATTACATTTTTTCTTGAAGAAAGGTTTGAATTCTTGAATTCAAAATGCTACAGAAAATCTTTCCCAAGTTACTGTTTACGCAAATTCCCCTGTAATTATTAGGGTCTGATTTGTCTCCACTTTTGTGGATAGGGAGATGAGCCCCTGGTTCCAGACATCAGGGAAGCAGCCAGAAGTTAAAACCATGTTGAACAATTTAAGCACAGCATTTTGCAACTCAGGTGTGCTGTTTTTCAGCATTTCATTTCTGATGTTGTCTAGACCACAAGCCTTCTTTGATTTAATAGATTTTAGCTTTTCATTTAGTTCTTGTTGGGTTATTGGGTAATCTAATGGATTTTGGTTGTTTTTAATGACTGATTCAAGGATGTTCAATTTTTCTTTAATTTCTAATTGGTTCTGTTGCAAGTCTTTTTGTGGGATGTTTTTGTATAGATTATCAAAATAAGTTTTCCAAATTCCTACATCTTGTATTGCTAATTCTTGTGGAACAATTTTAGCACAACAAAGCCACATGTCCCAGAACTGATTTTGGTCAATTGTGTTTTCAATTTCATCAAGTGTCCTGTTGGTATAATTAAATTTCTTGCGTTTCAGTGTTTGTTTATACTGTTTCAGAGTTTCAAAGTATTCATATCGTAGCTCTGGGTTGTTTTGCTGCTTATGTTTTTTGTTTGACATTTGTCTCAAGTGTTTTCTAATTGTTTTACATTCATTATCAAACCATTTGTCAGAAACATTTTGATTTTTGCTTCTGATGTTGCATTTCTTTGGATTTCTCAAATTTGCTTTCGATGCTGCTTTTTGGAATATGCAGTTGATGTTTTGAGTAGCTGAATTGACACCATCTTTATTGTTTTGGTACCGTGAGTTATTGAAAAACTGTATAGAGTTCATTATTTCATTTGAGTTCAATGTTTCAGTGAATCTCTGCACTGTTTGGAGCCCATCTGTATGATTGGTTTATGTTGTAGAGTTTATTGGGCTGTTTTTTTGAATGAATATTGCCGGTTAATTTCTTCAGAAACACGTTGATCTGACTGTGATCTGACAAGGGTGTCTGTGGTCTGACAGTGAATGCACTAATGGAAGAGGGGTCAATGTCAGTGATGGCATAATCGACTACACTTGTCCCAAGGGCTGAGCAGTAAGTAAACTGACCTAAAGAGTCCCCTTTGATTCTACCATTAAGCATGTACAGGCCTAAGGCTCGACAGAGATGTACTAACTCCTTTCCATTTTTGTTCAGTATTTGGTCAGGACTGTTTCTATTATTTATAATAGGGCTACTGTATAAGGAGGGGTGTCCAAATATGTGGTGGTTACCTCCCGCATCAGTGTAGTCAGGCTCAGAACCTGTTCTTGCATTGAAATCTCCACAAAGAAGTACTTTACCCTGTGCCTGAAATGCAATGATTTCTGTCTGGAGATTGTCAAAAAACTGATCATCATAATATGATGAATCTGAAGGAGGAGCATAAGCTGCACATATGTATACATCGTTGTCACAATAGATTGTACCTTTGTTAAGTTTTAGCCAAATGTGAGAGGTACCTTTTTCATTTCATCTAGCGCTAAGTCCCGCTTATGCCAAATGATGATTCCACCTGAGTCTCGGCCCCGTTTAACATGTTTATGTTTGATTGACGGTAGTAAACTTTCTCTATAGCCCGAGGGACACTGAGTATCTATGTCTCCACGACACCATGTTTCCAGTAGGATTATGATGTCCTGTCCCTTGATGTTTTTAAGCAATTCTGGATTTGTTGTTTTATAACCAAAATGTGAAGAGTATAGGCCCTGGATATTCCAAGAGCTGATAGTTAATGATCTCATTTATAATAAGTGATATTCACTGGTTTGAGTAAAGTACATCGAAAAAAAACAAATAAAAATAATACTATATATATATATATATATATATATATATACATACATACATACATACATACATACATACATACATACATACATACATACACACATACATACATATACACATACATACATATACACATACATACATATATATATATAAAACGACAATTAGTCAATCTATTAGTGACTCCCAAATGATAGAAATGCTATGAAATGACAGCTGCAACAAGGCCCAAATCTCAGATGAAGCCGATCAAAGATTTCCTCATCCCACTTGAGGCCAAACAATGTTCTGAAAACAGACCAGCTTGGTGCATCCAGCTCTGTCTGCCAACAATGGAAGCAATGAAACACA